>NW_007728385.1:168558-251425 GCF_000696425.1 Galeopterus variegatus
CCTTTTTTTTTTTTTTTTTTTTTTTTTTTTTAGCTTTCACTTATGAGTGAGAATATACAGTACTTCTCTTTCTGTGCCTGGAAGCTTAACATAATTTTCACTTAACATAATTTTCTCCAGGCTCATCCATGCTGCTGTGAATGGCAGAATTTCATTCATTTTTATGGCTGAATAATATACCATTATGTATATATACTACATTTTCTTTATCCAATCATCTGTTCATAGACATTTAGTTTGGTTCCATACCTTGGCTTTTGTGAACCGAGCTGTGATAAACAAGAGAGTGCAGGTATCCCTTTGACATGATGATTTCCATTCCTTTGGGTATATAACCAGTAATGGGATTGCTGTGGACATTTACTTTTTATTTGCCTTAGAATATAAATATCTATAGTGTACTACACAACTTATGATATAAATATAAATTGCATAATTCCCACCTTTCCTTATACACTACAATTTAAAATGCAGTTATCAAAATGAAGTACTCATTTTAATTAAAATGTATGTTTTTCTAAATTTCTGAAGTCTTATTAGGCCTGATGACAGAATCAAACTGATCCAATTACAAGGGCTTATGATTTTAGTGTAAAAAAGATTGAATATACACTCATAGTAGCCCAAAATGTTGTGAGGCCAATTCAAATCTCACCCTTCTTACATTAACAAAACTTAAATTGCCCTTTATCTGGGACAAAAACAATTCTAAATATTTTATCCACATTATCTGACTTAATCGTAATAACAGGTTTATGAGATGGGTACTGCAAATATCCCAATTTTACAGCTAAGATTAAGGGAGAGATTATTTGATGTGCTCAAGGTCACAAAGATCACAGAGATGAGAGAACCAGGACTTGAACCTATGGACTTTATTGTCCACCTTCTTAACATTTTGATGCTGCCTCTTCTTAACTGGCAGAAGTTCCCTGGGAAACTAAGTTTGCAAACAGATTATTATTTAATCAGCACAGATCAAAAGTATAGGTAAGGATATAGGAAAGATATATAATTTAGACTTTGGGAACGTCTCATAAGTGAGCCCTGCCCCCAACTAGCACAATCGTCTCCAAGACTGAGAATATCTGTGCCTTCCAGGTCAGTGTCTCTCTCCTGGATGGTGCTGGATAAAAACTGCCAATTCTCGTTCCTAATTCTTCTTGTTATATTTTTTATTCAAGCTGGGTTGCCCTTATGTTAGACTCTTACTTTATGAATCACAAAATGTATTACATTACAGCTATTTTAAAGTCCTATCTAAACTTTTAGATTAAATTTGGTATTTCATTCATTTCCATTAGCAACTGTTTACAGAAATTTCTTAAAGTTGAACTTCTGCAGATGGCTAAGCTCACACATTTGATATTGATTTTATTTTATTTTTTCCTAGTTTCTCTCTCATCCTGAAAATGGGAGTGACCTAGTCTCCAAAACAAGGTGGCAGCTTAATGATTCCCTCTAAATACTAGCTTTGTTGTGCCTGAGCCCATGAGAACAAAAAAGTAATCCTGAATATAAGAATAAAATTGTTTGATCCATTCTTAAAAGATAAAACACTTTAGAAACTTAGTTGCTTACTCCAGAATCGATAAACAAATAACATGAAAGAATTGAATACCAATATAAATATAGCTCTTATTTATTTATTGCTTGCATATTGCTGATATCTGACTCAATTGCCAAAATAGAATTTCTCAAGCAAAAACAAAAGAATACAGTCCAGGATGTGTTCTGCAAAAACATGTTCAGTAAATGACAACTCTATAGATCTCCCTCTTGGAGATTCAGAAAATACACTAACATAGTAAAAGATCTCAGATTTTGCAAGAAAGGAATTTCTATAGTTTAAAAAGCCATAGATAATTTTACAAATAACTTCTATTAGCTATAATATTATTTTCTAGAGTACATTCTTTGGATACACTTCTGCATATAACAAACAACACAAGAAGAGAGAACAAATAAAAGTTAAAATTGCAAAAGCTGATACTTATTTTATTCAGTATTTTCCCATTGACCAAATATCTTCTGAATAATATTTTCACATATGGAAAATATTTAATCTGGTACATTTATTTATTTTCTAATTTTTTAAACTTTTTTTTATAGAAACAATTGCTCTTTTAAAAATTATTGATCATGCCATGGCCACCTTTCTAAGAGCAGTCTCACAACTAAATGCTATTTTTCATTCTAGGCAATACACACAAATTAGTTAGCTTTAAGGCATTAGTAGCACAGGAAGAAAAAATATGCTATGAGGTGCTAAAATTTGCATTTTCTGGAACAGCTCAGGATTTTATAGTAAGCTCACTCGCTGCTGTCTGTCCAGCCCAGCTTCCTTAGCTCCAGCCTCCCAATATCACACAGATGGGCCGACTGGAAGCACATCTGCCAGTGCTGCCAAAATGTAAACACACTCAGCTGGCAGCAGATGTTTTCTGGAAAAGATCACTAGCACTGGACTTGTTCGGCTTTCCATTCTATGTTAGTTGATCTCCATGGCTGGGCATAAGACCATTCCATTCAAATAGATCATTTGTCTCTCAGGTATAGAACAATAACAGGGTAGGGGCAAGGCTCAACTGTTTAATATTTACCATCATTAAAGGCTTTCCTAAAAGGTCAAGATTTTTTTTTTAAATAAACGGACCTTTATTTTACCTTAAGACCTTATTTATGGAGATGTTCAAAGGTACAGTATAAGGTTTAGCAGAAGAAAACTAAGTATCCTTTCTGCTTTTCTATTGTCATTGGTGAAATTCAAGTTAAAAGTCTTGCATGACATTTTGTCCGCATTCATAGTTGTCCGCATTCATAGTTGTCTGCATTCATAGTTCTGTCTATATTCATAGTTCTCAATCCTACGTTTTTAATCAAAACACTAGGCATTCATTTGTGGGGTAATTTTAATTATTCTATAGACCCTGATGGCATGTTTTTCT
This sequence comes from Galeopterus variegatus, assembly GCF_000696425.1. Classification (NCBI taxonomy): domain Eukaryota; kingdom Metazoa; phylum Chordata; class Mammalia; order Dermoptera; family Cynocephalidae; genus Galeopterus; species Galeopterus variegatus. The sequence goes on from NW_007728385.1 coordinate 171,507, forward strand.
TATGTGTATTTGTAAACTCATTTAATATGTATGTATTTGCAAATCTTGATGGCATATGAAATATAAAAATACTTCATCTTATAAAATGGTTAGAGTTATTCCACATTTATAAAGTTATACCACCTATTATTAGTCACTCTATTCAACATAAGGAATACCTTTCCTCATGGTTATCAAAATTTAGATGGAAGAGCCATACAAGAAAATACATATCATTTGGTGACAAGTACTCCACTCATAGTGTACCCAGAGAGTTAGGGCAGCATACAAGAGGCCCAGGGATGAGGGGCACCAAACTCACCCTATGGAAATGGATAGTCGGAAAAGCCTTTTCTGACCAGTGGCTATTGAACTATGTTGAAAGACATCTTTAATTCAATTTTACAAGCATTTATTGACTGTTGGTATTATGCACCTACCAGGAGCTAGCAATTTTGACATCTGTTCAGCTTTATTTCAGTTGTTGGAATGACAAGCAACACAAGAACTTTGATAATCTACAAGTACAACAGTTGATTAGACAGAACATGGAGCAACAGAATTTCAGGAAAGAGCTAAGGTTTGTGGAAGAACACCATGCTTTCTGGCTAAACTGTCCTGGTAAACCCTCTGCAACCTTGAAATATCCTGAGCAGAGGACATGGGCCAAGTTGGGCATGGTTTGTAGTCTGGTGATAAAATCAAGACAAGCAATATTCCATTAACAAGACAAACAATATTCTACTAACATAGAAGACCCACATAACAGAAACCAGCTGTGTTTTTACTTTTTGTTAGTAATCTAAAAAGTAGAAACAACTATTTTTCCAGAAAATTGAAATACCTAATAATCCCTGTTTACAGAAGTGTCAGTCTCTTTTACCTGCTTGTAATCCTGCCAACTGGGCCACTTGTCAAGCTAGGGCTGGGTCTGAAGCTCTCAGACCCCTCAAACCTGTTCACAGACTGGATCACAAACCCCTCACATGCCAGGCTGGGTCACCAGACCCCTCACATGCAGGTCTATGAGCTAGGTAACTGGCAAAAAGGTCCTTGGAAGCCATAGGTTTGAGAGCATCTCTGCAGGTGGGGCAGACACCTGAGGAAGTCAATGCCAGCCAAGCTGCAGGCACTGTGCACACACACTAACTCCACTCCACACACAACTCGTTTACAAAGAGTGTGCTGCACCACCCTCAACTGGACCTAAGGCAAGGGGACCTGATTAAATTATTCTATTTTCCCAACAATCCACCCCTTCAGGATCCCTCACCTTATAATCTATGTATTCAGAATCTTCTGTGATGTTCCCTTAGTGAAGATAAATGACCCTTACATTTACATAACCTATTGTCCATTCAATATGCCTTAAGGCTTGTAGTTCTGTCCTTTTAACTATTAGCCGCATATGTCCGATTAGTAGCCACCATTGGTGTGATCCTCCATGCAAATCCTGCAGTCGTACTGATGGGCAGTTCAATGCATATTCAGTAGATGATCACGCCAATGTATGTATGTACCCAGTGGACTCTGATGCAGTGCCTGCAGCCAGAACACTATGAGAGGAAAGACAGAAGAGTTATTGGTACCAATAGAGGAAGTTCTCACCCCTCTGGTAAGATACACGCCAGTTTGCCATCCTGAGAAAGGAAAGTTGCAAGAATAGGTATCTCACCTGGCTTATGATAACATACTTTATCTGCTAACACTACTGGATCTGTAGGTTCTACATGTAACAGTACAGGGGAACTCATAATTGGCCACAATGATAACACAAATGTGCCCCTTAGAATAGAGCACTCATCTGTTCCAGGCCATGTTACCTTTACTTGAGGAGGCCAGGTACTTGTCACCCAAGGTGAAACTTGCAAGCCTTCCTCTAATCCTTTCCCCCAAGGCCCTATGAAACCTACCCAGCATATATAGGGGACTTTTATTCTCCAAGGCCATTCCCATTGTACTGTCTGTCCCTGTTGCAAACAGGTTGGAGCTGGTAAGAGAATATTTCCATTCTTACCATATCTTGATTTAAAAAACTTATATTTAGTAGTGATTTGCAGCTGTATAGGTTCTGCAGCCCTATGCAACAGAGCTTCCACTGGAGAGGGTCTGCCCTTGCAGGGTCTCTCATTTCGAATTCTGACTGTCGGCCATAATCACCATGTCCATTCCTTCAGGGATGGGGGTTGGGTAGATAGCCTTAGTCCCTTTTTTAAAAGACCATTGTATCGTTCAATCATTCCTGCTGCCTGGGGATGATATGGCACATGTAACTTCCACTGAAAGGACAACTGTGAGGCCCAGCTCTGAACCCCATGTCCAGTAAAGTGGGTTCCATTACCACTCTCTATGACTACAGGCTGACCATACATAGCCATAAGGCTATTCAATGGCTTCAGTGTTTACCTGGTCTGGGGCCTAACAGAAGACCAGTAGCCATGTCAACAGCTGTGAAGATGTATCTGAAATTCTGTGACCTTGGCAGTGGTCTAACAAAGTCCACTTGTCATCCAGTCAGGGGCACCCTTCCTCGAGTTATTTGCCCATATGTATGGGGCATCCACCGGGCGTGTGGACTCTCTTGAGCACATACTGGACAAGCATGACAGGCATTTACTACATCTTCCCATTTTATAGGCAGGACCCATCTTTGAGCCTCCATCCACATGGTTTTACTGCCAGCATGCTGCATTCGTCAACGTAACCACTGGGCTACATCAGCATCTGGGGCTTTCTGCAGCCATCTTACCTTAGCCAAGACATCAGCTTCATCAGTTCCTGGACTGGCTAAGGGGAAGTGTCCTGTGACATGGAGAAGAGTTACTTCTTTCTCATGCCCCAATTCCCATAACTCTTGTCACATGGCTTGTCCCCACTGGGGTCGGTGGCCTACCATCTACCATTGATACTTCCAAGTAGAAATCCAAAGGGTTAAAACTTTGTACACAGCCCAGCTGTCAGTACAGATGGTTAATGGCCCAGGCACATTTTTTATCACTATCCATACTGCTCTCAATTCAGCCCATTGAATGCTTTGCCCTGTGCCTTTTTCATACCACCTGGTATCTGTTAAGGGCTGGACAGCAACTGCTGTCCATGATGCTGAAGGTCCCATGCTAGAGCCATCTGTATACCAAGATTGCTCTGTGATAGGTCCCTGTCCCTCATGGAAAGGTGCAGCCTCCACCTCCATGGGTAAGGGTTGTGTCAAAGTTTCCTCCACAACCTCTACTGGGCCTAGCACAGCTTGCAACTCTTTGAACAGAGGACTCCTTGACACAGTGCTCCTTTGTTCTATATATGCTCCCCATTGAGACAGAATGGGAGTCTGAGCTACATGCATTTTAGGGCTGGTTGCCCATGTGTGCAGCCAACCTGTTATGGGGTATGTCATCCTTACTAGGACATTGGCAGTTCCTGTGATAGCTTCAGTGACTATCAAGGCAGAATACACAGCTGCTAACCGCTTTTCTATTAGGGTATAATGCACTTCAGCACCCTTCCATAGCTGAGACCAGAATCCTACAGGTGTTTGGAATCAGTCTTGTCTCTGCCACAAACCTCATCCTAACCATTCTTGGATTATATGTACATCTAACTCAAATGGCCTAGTGGGGTTGGCCACTTGTAAAGCCTGTACTTGCTGTATTGCCTTTTTTTGTAGCCTGATAAGCCTGTTCTATTTTCTTAGTCCAATCCCAGAGGGCTCCTTTCTTTGTCAATGCATATAGTGGGCATGCCATTTGGGCCTTATGGGGTACAAAAGCTCTCCAATACTCCAAAAGTCCCCAAAATGTCTGTAGCTGAGCTACAGTTGTGGGTTGAGGGTATGCCTGCATCTTATCTGTAATAGCTTTGGGATGACTCTTGTCTTACCTGACCAGACCATTCCCAGGAATTTGACTGACAGCCCAGTTCTTTGCACTTTGGCTGTGTTCATGGCCTACCCACATTGTTTCAGTTGATTTAGCAGCATTGGAGCTTCCTGGGTTAAATCTAAAAGAGAATCAGAGGTGAGTAACACATTGCCAATGTAGTAAAACATTACAGACATGCTGATCCTAGTCCACTTGGCTAGCTCCCCAGCCACCAAACCAGGACAGATGGTTGGGCTATGCAGATAACCTTGGGGCAATACTTGAAAGGTCCACTGTCTTTCTTCCCACATGAAGGCAAACTGATCTTGGCTATCAGCTGAGATTGGAGGAGAGAAAAAAAGCATTTGCCATGTCCAATACATAATGATAAGTCCCCAGCTGAGTCATCAACTGATCCATCAAGTCGTGAACTGAAGGCACAGCTGCATGCAAAGGAGTCACTATTTTGTTCAGTTCTCAATAATCTACAGCCATTCTCCAGATGCCATCAGGCTTTTTCACTGGCCATACTGGAGCATTAAATGGGCTATGAGCCAGACGAATAATGCCAACTTTCTCTAATTCCAATATAGTGGCACCTATCTCTACATGTCCTCCTGGCATGTGATACTGCTTTACGTTAACTACACGTCTTGGCTTGGGTAACACGTGTGGGTAATATTTAGCATATCCCTGTAACACAGGCTTCACTGTCCTTATTTGCACCCAAAACTCTCCAACTGTTTTTTGCAGGTGCAAACCATAAAGTACCTCCATACCCAAGAAGTATTCAGCTATGGGAGATATATATACAGTATATACATAAGGAGGTAATCCTCCTATGCCCAATTTCAATTACACAGCTTTGACCTCAATCGTATTTCCTCCATAGCCATCTGTACAAAGTGTGGCCCCTGGAAACTTACCTGGATTGGCATATACCAGGCTACATTCTGCGCCTGTATCCACCAACGCCAAAACACGCTGCATATTTGTCCTCAACCAATACATTGCCAATTCAACATGAGCCCTCCGGTCCTTTCCTGCCCCTAAAAGATGAGCACCTTTGCCTGTTCCCTAATTAGAATGGAATAGTTCATCCACATCAGGAGCAACCAAAAAGTCCTTTAAATCCACTGAGCATACCTTGCCACCTGTTTCTGGGCATTTGGTGAAATGCCGTTCAGGGCACAATTGCAGCCACTAGGCAAACAGGACTGCATTTGGCTGTCAGTCAATTTTCTTTTTATCAACCCCTTCTGCAAGCAAGTCAAGTCACATCTGTTTATGGCTAGTCTTCCTTGGTCCCCTCCGGATAAAGTCCCAAGTATTTATTGGGGTTTGGTCTTAGCCACCTTTCAGACCCCTTTTGCTTGTCTCCTATCCTCTACATAACCCAAGCTGGCTATCATGGTCGTTACCTCATGCATGGGACGACCAATGTATGGGGCCAGTATAGCCATCAGTGACCCAAAGGACATTCACGGGTCATTTTGCAGCTCTATGTCTCTCATGCTGCCTGTAAAATTTTCATCATCCTGGCCACGAGTGTTCACATTATACATGGACTGCCACCTCCCCAGCTCTTGAATGATTTGGACCAGCTCAGCATACGTTTTCCCGTTACTCACAATGTTGGACAGTTCTCCAGCATTTGCCCACGGGGTTCAGGCTGCTGTTTTCATCCAGTCCATCAAGGAGTAATTACCTCAGCCTGGTGCATACCTGCAGCTATTCTGCAGCTGCTGCCTCAGGGATGGGTGTATGGTAATGGAGGCCAACTTCTCCATCTCCTCACCAGAGCATACCACACTCTTCACCCCAGGTCCCATAACCACAACAGCCAAGCAGCCAGGGTCTCACCATGTTTCTGCCCAAACTGTCTCCCCAAGTCAACCAATTCAACCTGGGTATATGGGACATAGGTGGTGAACTGGGTCACCTGTGGATCACTCACCGGTTGTCCATCTGGTCCCATAGGCTGCTCGTGCTTCATTTTCTGATGCACAACAGGTCATGCCTGGAGATGCATGGTTCCTCCCAACTCACCACTGGGTTGGTCATCTTCCCTGGTGTGAGAAGCAGGAGTGGCCAGTCGTTGCATGTCATCCTCCAGGACATTTAACCATGCTTCCAACAACTCTGCTTTCTGCCACAAATCTCGATCAGTTTGCAGCATAGTTAACAGCAGCCAGGCTCTGGTCAGCAGAAAGTGGCCATTGGGCACCACATGCTCAAGGATAGCCACATTTCCTCCCTCTCCCAATGGGTTTTCCATTTTAGTGCCTGATTTATGCCGCCTTACAGTACAGAGTGCAGCAACCAGATCCTGGTCAACAGGAAGGTGGCCATAAGGCAGAGCATATTCACAAGTAGCCACATTTCCTTCTTCTTCCAAGGGCTTTTGACTCCTGTACCTTTTCAGAATCCTGTCACAGACTATGCCAATTGTCCGGTTCTTTTACCTGCCCGTAATCCTGCCGACTGGGCCAATTGTTGAGCTAGGGCTCGGTCTGAAGCTCACAGACCCCTCAAGCTTGTTCACAGACTGGGTCACAAACCCTTCACAGGCCAGGCTGGGTTCCCACACCCCTCACATGCAGGTCTATGAGCTAGGTAGCCAGGCATAAGGTCCTTGGAAGCTGTAGGTTCGAGAGCATCACTGTGCATGGGGTGGACACCTGAGGCAGTCAATGCCCGCCAAGCCGTGGCACCACACTTATGCATTAACTCCACCCACACACAACTCATTTACAAAGAATGTGCTGCACTACCCCCAACTGGACCTAAGGAGAGGGGCCTGATTTTTCTATCTTCCCAACATGAAGTTATACAACTCCCGTATATCTCCCCCATTCTGACTATACTTCCCCAAATTTATTGTTGAATTACAAGTTTAAATAAAACTGAAGTTCACCCTAAACCAAGCACTTACCATCAAAACCAAGTAACTATAGCTCTTCTGAAATTATCCATCATACAATATGCTTCACTTCCAAATATCATTGACTTAATATTTACTTTGTGTTTCTAGCTTGAAGGAATGTGCCACAAAAGAAAATGTCTAAAATTTTTTAAAAAAAAAATTGATTCTAAGTAATAAATTTTAAAAAATAATAATTTGTTTTAGTCACTTCAATAGATATTTCCAAATTATCATGATTTTTAAGTTTGATTTGGAGATAATCCCAGAATCTAAAAATCCACCTGCCAAAACTTTCAAGATAAAGAACGTGAAATTTCTAATATTACTTTTCATTCAATGGCCACTCCTTCTCTCTCCTCTATAAACTCTTCCTTTTATGTCCTTCTCTGATATGTTGTGTATCTGAAAAATTTTTTCTTCAGTCTTTTTCTTTCATCTCCACTCCTCACCAGAGATCTTCTCTAATCTGATGCTTTGGACACCATGTATGGAGAAGATAATAAAATCAAGGAATCTATTGATAGAAAAATATACATACTCATGTCTTATTCTGAGCTCCTCTTAAAACACAGCTTGAAAAGGTTTTAATGCAAATAGTTTATTTGGAAAATGTTCTTAGGAAGCAGAAGTGAGAAACCAAAGAAAGTAAAACAGGAAGGGAGTAAAAGCCTATATAAAGATATATTTTCGAATTGACTGCTTTTGTCAATAATGGGTGCTCAATCTCACATGTACTATCTGAGGAACCTTATAATAAATCCCAGGATTTGAGAAATGAAAGAAGGAAGTAATTACCCATGTGATCCCATTCTCCACTGAGAGATTCCACAAGAGTCATTAACTCCCTGAACAACTGGGTTGCACATGTGAATTCTAAGCTATCTTCCACTGGTGTCCCATACCACACTTCAGAAAAACACTCAAGCAGTATCAAGGGAGCTATGTATGCTTGAAATGAGGCATTGTCTGCACAATATCATTTGCTGAATCAGTGATGGAAATCACAGGTGAGGCAAAGAGGAAGTGAAGTAGAGTACAAGGTGTTTGTTATAGTCTTCCTAGTGCATCACTTGTATAGGCTTATACCCTCCATTAAGTCCAATTCATAACCAACTCCCCAAATTGTTAGAAGGCTGCCAACTTTACAGAAGACTTTAGATAGAAGGGTTAGTTTGGCAACTATATTCCCACCATCTGTAAATCATCCCAGGTGATAAGCACTCATCATCTTCTTTCATCACCCATTTCGGACCCCCTCTCTTTAACTAGCTAGACTACTGGTGACCCAAAGGTTCATTCCAAGGAGTCTGAGCATTTAGTTGATGCTTTTGCTTAGTGGATCTTGATGTCTGCAATTGTCCATTTAGATTTATTCCCAGGCACTGAGAGATAGTGGCTCTTCTGGGTCCTAGACATACTCTCCCCTACCTGTGTTATATAGCACAACCTCTAAATCTTTGTCACGATCAGTGTCAATTACCCCTGCCAGCATGGTAACTCCCTTCCTTGCCTATTGTCTCACTGTAACAAGGAGTCCAGTTTAATGTGGTAGTAATCTTAGCTTCAAGTTTAGTGGATCTTTATTATGTCCCCTGGATGAAGCATTCCTTCATTAGAAATGATGACTTCTAATTTAACAGTCTGAAATATAAATACAGGAAACAAAAATGTCCAAAATGGATTATCAAGAGTAACAGGAAGATGAGCCAATGATACTTTTAATTTTTGGTTACAGGACTAGTATTTTAGATACTGGTGACACAGCACCACTGATTGGCCATTAGTTTAATGCATAAACACATCTTAAAGGCAGTCTCCCAAAGCTGCATGCTGTCTTGGCCCTAATCTGTCATTTTGCTGGGAAGTTAAGAGGATATTCTACTATATTAGGTGAGCGCTTTGTGGTGATAAAGGTATAAAGTGTGAAAAGTGGATTCTATGGTAATGGTAATGCACACATTGCTTTACCTTGTTTACCATGAATTTATCTGTTAGTCTAAGAACATTTTGTGCATGATTTCATTACAATGAACAAGAGATTTTGTAAGACCCTGGATAGTAAAGTTGGCAGAAGTACTGTTTCTGGAAAAACAAATCCATGTTCAGAGTTACATAAATTCCAATAAGGTTAAATTGCTGCCTCCTCCAGGGTTGAAAGGGTCTAATAGAATTTTTGCCTTGTCTCATTTCAACATGCCTTCAAATTGTTCAATTTGAGTTGGCACCATTATGGGGCCCACATTTGTTACTGCGGTTGATAGTTTATCCATTCAGCAGAGTCAATAGCTTAGTAAGAAGGAACCTATATTGTTGGGATCATACATAGTCCCATCCCTGCCACCATAGACAGCCTGTTTACAGGCCTATTGTACAAACGCTGTGGTAGCTGAGAAGCAAGCGAACTGACATCAGCAGGATAATCTACCCAGTCCACTTAGTGGATGAGATTCTCCTCTGTGATAGAGGCTCTCTGTCAGACAATGTGAGACACATAATAATCCACAAATTTTGTGCCCTCCCATATAGCTATCTGCATAAAATACTCCAGATTTCCTTTTTTGCCAGTCTTTGTCTGTTTAGGTCTCTATTCAAGGAGTAGAAATCGCTTGCCAAAGTGAATGACCAGTGATGCTACTCCTACATCTGCTCACTTGGAAGATTTCTCTTTACCCCTGTTCTATAGACCACACCTGGGTTGGGCTGAATTACAGCAGTGATACATTTTTAGCTCACATCAATTTATCGAGGTGACCCAACTGAGAACCAGACCTGAATTTTCCTTCTCTAATATGTGGTCCTAAGGGAACTCCCTAGAAGGTCATAGATGGGAGCTGAGGAATAAATGATTGTTCAATAGAAGTAGTTGACATGGGATTCTGGGACACATATTGTTGTAACTTATATGTGCACCCTGGACCAAATTAGGCTCTACTATGGTCTAAGTGTCTGTGTCCCCCCTAAATTTATATGTTAAAATCCTAATCCCTGAAGTAATGGTATTAGGAAATAAGATCTTTCGGAGGTGATTAGGTCATGAGAGCAAATCCCCATGAACGGGATTAGCACCCTTACAAAAGAGGCCTGAGGGAGTTTGTTCACCCCATATGAGGACACAGCAAAAAGAGGGCTGTCCATAAACCAGTAAATTGGCCCTCACCAGACACATTTTCAGTCACATTTGCTAATCTTGGGCTTCTCAGCCCCCAAAACTGTAAGAAAAAAAATTTCTGTTGCTTATAACACACCTAGTTTATAGTATTTTGTTATAGCAGCCCAAATGAAATAAGACAGACACTATATTGATTTTCATCATACTGTAAAGGCACCTGCATGATCTCATAACTCAGAGTATTTGATACTAACTAGCTCATGGTAGGCACTTCTAGGTGCATAATCACTTGAAGCTAAGGAGAACTATTCAGTCTTTACCAGAGTCCACTAGTATTCCCAGAACTGCTTCTCAAACTCCAAGTAGTTCTCTCCCAAAGAAGGCATGACCCTGACTCCAAAAGAATAGGAATTGTTAGTTTGACATTCCTATTGGAGAATTCCAGAAAATCAACACAGAAAACTTAGCTACTACTAAAATGTCAAGCATCATCTCATCTGGTCTTAAGGCTAAAGTGGCAGGGCCAGCTACCACTGCACCTTAGACTTACTACAGAATCTCTTGTCTCCTATCAAACGGGTCAGAATAATTTTTTCAAGTGCATTATATGCTACCTCCAAAATTCATGTCCCTCTGAGTACTATGTCTTTTTCTTAGTGGCTGGATAGAGAAAATAGACAATAAAAAACCATAATAATAAATTATATAATGTTTAAGAAGACAATAAATGCTACTAAGAGTAGACAAAGAAAGGAGAAATTGGGAGTTGGAGGTGTGGTGGCAGGTCATAAATTAAGGTAGGGTGGCTAAGGAAGGTGTTGATGGAGAAGTGGCATTTGAGAAACATTAAAGAATCTTTAGAGAGGGAGTTAACTACGTGGGTAGCTGGAGGTTAGATGATTCTAGGAAGAGTAAACAGCCAGTGATAAGACACTAAGGAAAGCGCAGAAAGTTAAAGAACAAAGAGGCCAGTGCAGCCGGAGTAGACTGAACAAGGGTAAAAGTAGTGGGAGAGATTAAATTAAGGAAATGGCAAGTAGGTCAGAAAGTGGGGAACGATCTGGTATGATCTGGGAAGTCATTAAAAGAATTTGTCTTTTACTGAAAGACTTACTTAAGGTTTTTTTGCTTTGCTTTTTAAACAAAGGAATGCTCTAACTATTGTACAAAGATCAATTTGGCCACAATGCTGAGAATAGACTCAGGAGGGTACTTCGAAAAGTTCATGGAAATATTATCTTTTAATTCTATTTTTCCATGAACTTTTTGAAGAATCCTCATATTTGGCAGTGAAATCAGGAAGAACAGTCAGAGACCATTGCAATAATTCCATTTTAGAGGGAACAGTGACTTGGACTTTAGTCGTGGCAGTAACTATGGAGAAATGTAGTCAGATTTGAGATGGTATTTTTTGAAAGTTAGAGTCAACAGTATTTGCGGACAAATTCATTGTAAGATGTGAGAGAATGAGATGAGTCAAAGATGACTCTGGAATTTGACCTGAGCACCTAGAAGAATGAAGACATCCAGGTGGCTTTTGGATATATGAGTTTGGAATTTAGGAGAAAGGCAGGACTGAATAATCAGCTAATTGTGGAGGACACAGGATGTATTGCCCCAGCTATCACCAGAGAGACTTCAGTTATCAGTCTTTTAGGGTTTACCTCACCTGAAGAGAGTCGCCTTACTCAGGGTCACTCCAACATCAAGGCCTCCCATACTTAGTGACTAATTTAGGCAGGGATAAAAGCTCAACCATCTTGGCCCAAGAAGAGACAACGATGATGAACACTGTAAACTCTGGAGCCCCTGCCCTGGCTCCATGGGCTTGGCTGAGGATCTCCATCTGAGTTGGACTTCTCTTTCTGCCCAATCATCCTTCCACCCATTCTAGATCTTTAGTTAAGTATTCGACTTGTAAAAAAATCTCCATCTCAGTGTCTTCTTCAAGATAATTCAACCTGTGACAGTTGGTACTGGAGGTAGCAGAGAAATCAAGCAGTAAGATGCCACCTACTTGGAAATAAGGAGTTCATTTGGTAGAATTCATTTGGTAGGAATTCTCTTGGTAGATGGAGCACAGACACCTGCCGGCATAAACTGGTGATCAATTGTTCCAACTCTTGCCCAGTGAATTCAGATGGTACACTGGTACTATATAACAGGTAAAGGGGAAATACTAGTTATAAGGGCAATAGGATTATTTGGCTATTTTTGAGCACAGTGATTGATACCCTAGAAAAAGGTAATAAAAAGCTATTACCAATTAACAAGCATTTGAAAAGTAATAGGAGAGATGAAAGGACTTTGAGAGGTCACAGGGACACGTTCTTCTTCTGCAGTGGAAAGGCATAAGAAGCTGGAGATGAGAAGTGGAGTAGCCCAGCTCCAAAGAAAATAAAACTCTTAACTAAAGGGAGCTTGTTATGTCAAATTCAAGGATCTGATTGGAGGAAAAAATGAGTTTGACACATGAATTGAGGTCTTCTAAAATATTGAATTCCTGGATTTTTCCTGAACCACATTTATAGTATTCAATAACAACATAGGACTAATGACTATTGACTTGGACAGCACAGCTCAGAACATTCGCTCTTTGGTAAATTGACCTTCCATGATGTTACCACATGTTTATATTACTAGATGAATATAGTTTATTTTGCATGGTTTTTAAGCTCAACAAAAGTGAAATCATAATCTTGTTTTACCACTAATTTTTTCTCTCAGCTTGATGTTGATACATGTAGCACTATTTGATACATTTTTCACTTCTATTTAGTATTCTATTGTATGAATGTAAATTTTAAAATTCTTTCTGTTGGAATATTCAAATGAAAGAAAAATTCTCAAACAACATCCTGCCTCCAGCTTTCCATATACAGAGCCAGTCTCCCTGCATTTGTCAAGATGCACTCCGTGTGCACACCTGTATGTCTCAAGCCAAAAAGTTCTGTTAATTACAGGTTCATTCACTAGGTAAACATTTTTCCTCACCACAAATATTTAATTCCATTTACTTCAAAAGTAAAAGGGTATGTCAAGGAGAAGATGCACTCAGGGTGGCTAGGACCCTGACTGTATTAAATGATAGCTATTATAGATCTAAATGTAGTTCCTCTTTACTCTTTGTTCATCAAACCTCCGGGAAATTCTTTTTGTCTCTTTAATGCATTTCTTGATGCTTAAACTTTATGGGCTGTAAGGGAAAAAACATTTCTTTTCCTCACCCATCACGAGGTTCATGGCTGAGACCCCTATAACAAAAGGCAGACTAGCAGAAGGAAAGCATTCACATTTATTTAATATGTCTTGCATGACACAGGAGCTTTCATAAAGAAATTAAGAAGCCGAAAAACCTGTAAATTTTTATGCTTTGGTTTAACCAAGAGTGGACAGTTTTGGAGAAGTAAGATTAGACAATGGGTGTGTAATCTAATAGAAATAAACTGGGGGAACTTAACAAGGCCTGTTTATTCAAATTCTTCTCTATGTCCAAGTATCTTCAGAGATAACAATATTCCTTTCCTCTAGGTATGAGGGTCTTAAGACCTGCTTCAGAGAGGAAGTATGAAGGGAAGGGAAGAGAGACTTTCTTTCTGCTGTTTACTCATATGCCAAGGTGCCATATTTTGGGGTAGTATGTCCTAAACCCCATCAGGGCCAAACATTATGTTCTAGCTATAATGATTTTTTTCAGTCTCCTACATGCACCATCCTCTTTCTATTGCATCTGGTATATTTCTTTCAGTTAGAACATCTCTCCTGGTACCCCATTCCCACTACACGTTATCTGGCTGGCATCTATTTATCATTTGGGTCTCAGCTCAAACATGTCTATATTCCCCTATCACAGCACTGTCCGAATTTTATTATTATTACTTGCTTAGTTGTCTGTCTACTTCACAACACTGTTCACAGCTTGGGGACAGAGATTTCACTGTATCAGTCTTGACTAGACACTTCTCAGAGTACCAGGCACAAGGTAGATCCTTGATACTTTTAGTTGGATGAATTATTTGACTACCGTATTTCTATGATTACAAAGCACACACATTTTAATATTTTAATACCTCTGAAGTCAAAGTGTTGGTTAGCATCGATGATGTTTATAGATTAGCTGGAAGGTTGATTTTGTTTTAATTTCAACTAAAATAATGGAGGGCCTCACAATTGAGGATGCATTTGATTCTATAAAAATATGGTAATTAATGATAATGCTTAAAGTTTGAAATTATATTTTGACATTCAATAAATAGCAAATATAATAATAATATAAAAATAAGTTCATTATTAACCATCAATTAGTGTTGACCAGATCTTTTCTGTCACATCTGTCTTCATCCAGCATTAGCTTGTTCTGAAACCACAAATTGTTGCAACTCAAAATTTTATCACTGGGATCTCAAAATATCTTGTTGATAAGCATTATCTGTAAATACTACCAGATTATCCACAAAGAAATCTTTGCAGCTTGAGAGAGGAATATAAATTAGCTCAAGCCAGGAAAGAAGTACATTTTTTAGAGATCCTAATTGTAATTGTTTCTGTTGCTTATAACAGAATACCTGAAACTGGGTAATATGTGAAGAAACAAAATTTATTTCTTACAGTTTTGGAGGGTGGGAAATCCAAAGTCCAGGGAGTACATCTGGTAAGGGCTTTCTTCAATGGTGGTGACTCTCCACAGAGATGTAGACTATCACATAGCAAGAATGGCAGGAGGAAGAGAAAGCTAAACTTCTCATGTGCTCTCCTTTTAAAGCCATCAGAACCAGGCCCATTGCCACTCATCAAACCATCAGTGGATTAATTCATTCATGAAGGTTCAGTATGCATAATCCAATCACCTCTCCAAGGCCCCACCTTTCAAACACCATATTTAGATTTCCCACCCTCTAAATTCTATTACAGAGGGATTAAGTTTCAGTGACTTTGGGGGGGGGGGGACATTCAATCCACAGCATTAACTATAAAATATTATAGTGTCCTGCCATATATGCTAAAAGGTAGAAACACTACTATATAGTAAAGTAATTGTAAAAAAAATAAAATATCTTTGGCATTGTTTTTTTATTTTTATAATTACCAATTTAAATTAATCTATTATCAAATGTATTTAAAAACAAAAAAAAAGTGTCGCCATCAGGCTGCTTGCCTTTTTATTGAATAATCTAGCATTGGCCACAACACTCAGCACTCGCTGTAAGGACAGACAATGTTGTATGTACACTGTGTTTAAATCGAAACTCTTTTATTTGTAATTATGAGTAAAAATATTAGAAAACATCTGCAAATGGTCCAGAATGCATATCATTACATCTGAAGGGGAGGTGTCATGGACTCCTACTGAGGCAGAACACTGCTTGACTGTATAAACCTTATAGCTGTGCCAGGACACAAGGCCCCTGACAGGGCCTTGTTATAAAATCCAGACATTTTATAACAGGTCTCAGCAGGCAGGAAGTGCCCATCTCTCCTTGCTCTGAGCTGTCACTGCTGAGCAAGAACTCCCTCCTCTTGGTCTCCAGATTTTCCTGAAGAGTCAGACTTCAGGTGGCCAACCCTGGTCAGGGCCCTGGGACAAAGGCCTGGACACATGGGTATTGGCTCCCGCACTCTTCTTTACCTGCCCTTGTCATCAGCCTACTGCACAGACAAGCCTGTCTTGGGATTTTCAGGATGATTATCAGGATGAGAAACACAGCTAAGTCTTCTGAGTCTAATTTAGACCTCTCCTACATTGCTTTCATTGCAGTGCCCTTTATCAAAAGTTCATACTCCAATATGTGTATTGACAACATGGACAGTTATATGACAATGTAACAAAACCCGCCTTCCTGGCTCAGGGAATGGACTTGTTTTGAACTCATGCTCAAAAAGAGTGACTGTCAAATGAATCTTGATATTAAAATAAAATATTATATATATCGAAGCAGTGGAAATTTGAGGGTAAAAGTGTCAGCAATTCTGTCTCAATCAAATATGAAGTGAGCCCTAACAGTGAGGCTCATCATCTGCAGCACATACCCCCATTCCTACGCTCTCCACACCAACACACTGGTTTCCCTGCTGCTCTGACACATCAGTCATGTTTTGGCCTCAGATCCTTTGGACTGTTGTACCCTCTCCTGAGCGTCCCCTCTACCCCTGGATATCTCCATGGCTCACTTTCTTTTCATCTTCTGTTCTTTTCTCAAATGTAACCTTCTCAGTGGGGCTTTCTTAACTATATTATATTAAATGTAAACCCATCTCCTTTCCCTGCTTTATTTTTTTTCTTAACACTAATCACTATCTGATGTCAATATGTTAGTTACTTCAACACATTGTTTATCTCCCTTTACTAGAATGTTAACTTTGAAAAGACAGAAAGTCTTGCTTTCATTATTCACTGCACTATCCTTGGCATTTAAAACAGTGCCTGGCACATAGTAGGTGCCCAAAAAATAGTTTTTAAAGGGAAAGGAACATTTTAAAAACATTTTAAGACTTGAGGTTACCGTGATATTCAGGTCCATAATTTTAAGAGCTGTTAAAGGGATTAAAGTGGAAAAATATGTCTAATTCAAAAAACCCATTATTTATGACTAATACTCATTAACTTTGTACACTGGAATTCAGTGCAACATTGAGTATTCATTTAAAAAAGTATCTAAAGCTTTCAATCAAAAAATTTTGAGCTCACCCTTTATATTTTCATAAATTTCTCACACCATAATCACAATCATAAATTAAATTCAAGGTATCATTAATTTATTCATTCACTTCATTCTTTTAATAGAGTGCTATAAAATGGCTCCTCTCTGTCAAACATTCTAAACAGGTTTGTGGTACCAATTGGTCAGTTTGGTTTATCATGAGTCACCTTATAAAATAAAACAACAACAAACAGCACTTAGAGACTCTGATCTTAGTTACAGAACTTCACCATGCAAGTAAGACAAAATAAAGACTTGTTTTTTTCCTCTCTTTCCTAATGTCAGGTATGTTCCTCTGAGTGTATCTAAGACATAGGAGTCTTCCAACCCTTTTACTAGGCCTTTTACTAAACAGTAAACAGAGATACACTTCTCAGATTGGCAAAGAGTGTGCTGCATTTCACAACTTACACCTGTATAAACACCAGTACTCACACTGATGGTTTTGACAGGTTTCTCTCCTAACTGTAATTCTATTATTCTAGGTTTTATGTTTTTGCTATGAAAGATCTTCCTATGTTTTCAACTATAGGGATAAAAGTAATCATTTTCTATCAGGTCCAGTTATGAACATAATCTCTGTGGCACAATTGAATTTAAGTTAGAGGTGTCATAGAATAAGATGAAATAAGTAAAAAAAAAAAAAACCAAAAACAAAAAAAAAACGATTTCTTTTTTTCTTTTTTTTTTTTGAAGAAACTTTTCTTTGACAGTCCTCAGTTTTAGGGAGGCTCTAGGAGGTTTTGAAGGAGGGTCTGGCAAAATTTCAGGTGAATGGAGAACGGCTGAAGTTTAATCATGTGTTTTAACCATCCCTAGCTAGATGATAAGTGGTTCTATAAATCACTAAACAAAGGACAAGAGTGGTGATAGGGGTAGATTTTACCACAATTGGTAAGTCCCAGATAAGCATATCTATATAGAAGATATATATCTATATTTCATCAATTTACAAAAATTCTTAAAATGCTAAGCAGCATACAATTTCGCTGAAACTTTCATTCAAGGGTATGGATGAAAAGTACATACCCAATTCAATTCTTTGAGCCTGCTTTGCCCTCTGTACATGGAATTCACTAGTGAGGTGACTGTACAGTGATACACATAAAATGTATAAACCTTTTACTGCAATAGATGGAATTTAATTACTACCAGCTAGATTGAGATGCTGCTCTAGTTCAGGGAATTAAGAAATCGGTGCAATGCTATTTATGTTCTCCATAACGTATGATGCAGTAGTTATGTTTCTCTACTATCCATTGTTCTTTGAAAGTGATTAGTTCCAGGAGCTATGCAGTTTGTGGAAAAAATTAAAATACCCCCACTTATTCCTAATTAAGATTAAGAGAATTCTTTGTCATGTTGAGTCTACTTAGGCATAAAATTCCAATCATTTTGACATTAAATTCTCATTACTGTATATCCCCCAGTGTGATAGTTTTACAGATATTTGTGAAATGCTGACAACAATCATTCCTTAAACACCATTCCCCTGTCTACTTTTTTTTTACCTCCACTTTTATTCCCCTCAATATAAACACCCACCCTTTTATCTGTTAATGAACTTTGAAATTCATACATGAAGGAACTAAAAACAAAAAGAAGCATAAGATTATCATTTCCCCACTGGTTTATGTAAGAAGAAAAGCTAAGATAAGAAGCCGGTGGTGCAATCACTCTCATACTAACTAGGTTGCTGAGATCTAATTTCAGGTGTCCTGAGGCTGCAATGAGAGCAGGGAGAGGCATTTGCCTTGCCCTGTGGCCAGGAGCCCCCAGCAGCTGCTGTGTCATGGCTCTGTGCAGTGCCCAGGGAGCAGGAACACATGAGAGATCTGTGATACAGACTATTGGGAAAATATAGAAAAATGGTCAGGGCCCCTCAGCTGTTCAGAATCTTGCCGAGCATCTAATGTAAATATGCACGTGCTCCCAGGTGTTCCTTGTTATTGTCTAATGTGATTGCGTGTGTGCACCCAGGTGTCCTGGGTTATGGACTTAAGAAAAAGGACTAACGGCTCTAATAGACGGTGCTTTTCCAGACGCTCCGGTAAGTCACTAGGGTGGCTGCTCCTAGCTCTGAATAAAGCCTATTAATTTTTCACCCACGTCTCCCAGGACCTTTTCCTATTACCTGGCTCGTAGACCTGCGTGCAGAGGGATTGTGACCCAGTCTGTACAACAGGTTCGAGGGGTCAGTGAGCCCTAGCCCTAGCGTTACAAAAACTTGCCCAATCTTCAACATCAGCGACCGCTGAAACCACCACGTAAGTGCTGCCTCTGGCCTCTTGAGCATTTGAGGCCAGCTTCCCAACAATGTCCTGAGAACTTGCTCTTTTCTGCTGCATATGATGCCCCTGAACTTTTCTGCCTTTTGCTCTCCAGAAAAGCTGACATGCACAACCTCTGACAATGGAGCCTTAAAGGAGACATGCTGGCTTCATTGTTTCTTTTAAGTGTCTCTTCTGAAGTCCACAATAATCATAGTAGCTCCCTCTAGGACGGTACTGCAAGGTCAGCTCTGCAAACGAGTCCTGCACTGGTGACATGAGAAAAAGATAAGAATATTCAACTTCAAACCTCCTGGCGATTTTCATTAAAAGATAAATCTACCTCAATCTATTTTTGAGCCTGGGCTTTTATAACACGATAATAAAAGGGGCAATGTGAGAAAGACTTTATTTCATCTACCAAATGTTTCCTACTGCTCGTTCTAGTCTGTAACTGCATTTAGCAAGTCTAAAAGCAATTGGAAAGTATGTAGCATATGGTAGTTTTGTGGCCAGGTGAAATATTGCTCAATCAGGTTAGGAAACAGATCAGACTCTCCCAGAGAGAGCTGCTTTGTTCATTTCTGAGAACACAGGAAAAGTCAATGTACTCTCCATCTGAGTCTCTTCATGTGAAGTGACAACATGATCAAGGGCTGCATTGTGTGAAAACACAATGAGCAGCAGAATGTCACCTACCATTTCAAAGCTATACTTCAGTGCACTCAAGAGTCTGAGAGATTCCAAACAGGTGATTTCATTGAGGAAATCCTACCTTCCACAGGTGATGTGCCTCAGAGCACACTGTCAGCCATACTTTAGGGATAGACTATTTCTTGAAGGAGGTCTTCTGCCGCATAGAATCAGGTCAGAAGTGATGCAATCACATGGGAATGGTGTGATTATTCCTGATGGCATAAGCAATAGGCCACACGTCCTGGGATGACATATACAACCTGAGAGTGTTTAAAAATTAATGCATTTCCAACATTTTGAAAGACATTAATATATAGGAAATACAAATGATGATTAAAATTTATACACAATGAAGCTTTGGATTCTAACTAAAGAAAGATTTGTTGTTATAATGACATCAATAACACTAAAAAAATGAATAGCCTCGTATGCAATGATTAGTATTTTGTTCCAGGCCTAAAATTAATAACATTTTGTTATTTTTGTCTCACATAATTTTATTTTCCTTGATTTTCCATGAATTTTTAATTATTTCTTCTTTCTATATTTCTTCCACCTCTCCAGTATGCCAAAAACAAAAAACAAAAGATTATCTCAGTCACCCGTGTATTCAGTAAGTTCTCATTAAGGCTTAAATAGTATGTCTGTTATAAGCTTTTTATTTTTAATAGAACGTATTTTCTCTGAATGGCCACTCCTATAGGTACCTGTTACCAGGATCTTGTGGCCCAGTGCACAGGGTAAGGGTCTCGGTTCCTTTCCTTTAAAGCCATGGCAGGAAGCCAGGACATTGCCAGCTAACTGCTACCATGGCAGGGACAGACCAAATAAATCAAATCGGAAGCTGACACCAAACTTAACAATTTTTAATATGCAAAAGTCTATCTCTGCTCTGAGAAGACCCTTAAAATTAAAGTGCTTTATACATTTTTATCAAATTTTAATTTTGGACTTTATGAATATCAACTACATGCAAGGATCACTATACAAGGTACTAAGTATAGGCAAGCTCCCATCCGTCATCTCTTATGCTATGTATTCTCTGTAGACAAACTCTTCCATTTCTGACTCCAGTAGTGGCCTCTTTGTACCAATATCTTTAAAAGCTGATCTTTCAGTCCAGACCTGTTTCCTCACTTCAAGACTCAAAACTGCATATTGGTAAATGTAACACATACAAAGCTAAACATTTTCCCCCACTTCTACACCTTTCCTTCTTTTAATGATTCTTATTTTAACAAATGGTATCATTATCAACCCAGTTTCTCAGACCAAAATTGAGAGTCATCTGTTTTCTTCAGTCCCTGCAAATAACCAAATATCATATATTATATTATATTATAGCTCTAAATACCTCTTGAATACATAGATGTCTGTCCAATCCCTTTGCCACTATAATCCTTCATGTGGAAAACTATGAGATTCTTTGTGCTGTTCCTACTGTCCCCATTACTTTATTCTCATACAGAGGCAGACTCAAAGCCAAAGCTAATTATATCTACCTTTTGCTTTTAACATCATCAAGCTTCTGACAGATTCAAGTCTTCTTAACCTGCTTTGCAAAACCCTATGTTATCTGGCCCCAAATACATTTCCCATCTCAGTTTGTTCTCTCTCTCACAAATTTATCCCTAAATTTCTAACATTTACATCCTAGACAGAGCCACATTCACTCTCACCTTTACATACCATTTACTGTGTTTCTGGGCCACCACCCCATCCCTTTAATTTGACATACTTTTGCTTGTCACTCAAGACCCATCTAAATATCTCTCCTTGTAATACTTTCCATCCCCTCCTAGAATACATTATAAATCTCTAGGGTATTTTCGAGCTGGATAATAGATAGGTAGTGAATAAAAAAAACCCTTTTTGTGTGAAAATCATACCCAAATCATACTTTCAAATCATCTCTAAACTTTTGTATGATAATAAAAAATCATAATTTATTTTAATTACTTTTAAATTTTTTAAAAATTGAAACATAACTGATTATACATATCCGTGGGATACAGAATTAAATATCAATACTTGTGTAGCATATGTGATGATCAAATAAGGATAATTAGCATATTCATCAGTACAAAACATAATCATTCTTTGTGTCCATTAACCGATTTCTCACTAACTCCCCTCTCCCCCTTCCCACCTCTAGTAAACACGGTTCTGTTCTCTCCTTCGGAAAGTTCTACACATGATTGTGATTTTTGTATGTTTGTTTCTTTCTTAGCTCCCACTTATGAGTGAGGACATGTGGTATTTCTTTTTCTACTACTGAAATCTGACTCTGAGCCACGTGTAATGCTTCGTGTTTTACATATATGACTTTATGTAGTCCTTACAGCATGTACTAGTATAATCTCATTTTACTTCTGAGGAATCTGAGGCTACATCAGTGAAGAGTGAAGCAGGAACTCAAAGGCAGGAGTTTTGACTCCTAAGGTTACTCTCCTCATGAGTTAGCTGTGCTCACTTGTGGTCCTCACTAGAAAATAGCCCAAGACAGGAAAGGACGGTAGTGGGGATTGCAAAACTCAGGAGTCACTCAGACAGAGGAAGTGTTATAGGAAGTTGAGAGTTGAGAACAAAGATGACAGTAAATAGGAAGCCCTGCTCAGAAGGTCACTGGGTGCCCAGACTGGGTCCAGCCTAGGAGGAATGATCCCTGAGGTGGCCCTGGCTTTTCATTCCCATCTTTAGATGTTCTGGGATAGAAGCCAGCTGTGAGGGTGCAGATTCCTATTGCCATGGGAATTGAGCAATTTCTCTATGTGACCAGACTGGCCAGGTCTAAGGAATATTGCTTATGGGGCAGGAACCAGATTCCCAATAGACACCAGAGAGTCCACTCACCCTCACCTCCACATTTATACTCATTTTCCATCAGGAAATGCCTTCTTTGAGCTGACTCTCCCCAACAGTGGCAGAATAAAGTATAAAAGAGATACAAAGGCATAGACAGCACATAGCCAAGCCAGAACTTACTGATGACTCCAGACCAGCCTACCTGTGCATTAATAGCCTGTACATATGGCATGGTCAGCTCGTACTCATGGCCCAGACAGGCAAATCACTCTAGACAGGCTGACCATTAGTGAAAGACTGCCAGCATAGAGATAGTAACTCCTGTGGATGTACTGACTACTTTTTAAAAAATTTTTGATATAATGAAAACTCATGTAGCATGGATTATTTGGCCAATTGAGGATACACTGAACTTCTCAGACAGATTTAAAGTCACAGGTATATAAGCTACTCTTGATTCAGTGACACCCCATTAGTTGATCCTAATACTTGGATTGACCCCATATGTTCTGTCCTGGCTGCCTATGGGCAATGGGTTAAAGAGGAGAAGCTTAGGTCACTCAGAATATTCAGCAGGCCATATTATATCTTTGTGTTTCTCCTAGTTTTAATAGTAGTAGCTTTTACCAAACATTTGAGTAATTGAACCCATTACCTACCTTCTATTAATCACAAGAAAGCTATGCCTATTATCTCACAAACATTGATATCTATTTATTTAATTATTTCTGAGCTCAATCTGTGAATTTCTATAATGTGTACTGTTAAGCATGTCATCTATTTTGAGTCTTATATGATATATCAAAAATACATAAAAATTGACTGTACCTCTAGATATTTTATAGGGATATTTCTTTGAAATAACTTGTTTATATCTTCCAAACCTGAATTATATCACAAACAACCAAAAGTTACTTTTTCAAGATTCCAATAACTGGATTCATGAAGGGCTATATCTGATGAAGATTATTAATAGGGTTAAATAAAAATGGAGCATACTCATAGTTTATTAACATTTTTTAATATCTGCCAAACAGTATGTTTTATGCTGGAGACAGTTGGCTGTTTGTTAAATCTGACATGTCAGTACTGTATACCTAGGTCCAAGTGCAGCATCTGTTTTTGTTTGTGTAGTGCCTGCATTTGTTAAGTGAATGAACAAGGCAATGGTTTCTCTTTCCAGGAGGGAATATGAAAGAATGGAAGCACAAGATGAGCACCATAGTAGTAATACTAATATGTTAGGGATAAGACTGAACATTGAGGGAGGTGGTATTGCAGATAAGGATGAATTTTAAGTCACATAAACCTGGTTTCAAAGTCCTGCTCTGTTACTAACTAGTTAGGAGACTTCGGACATCCCATTTCTCTTTTTGAGCCTTAGATTTCTCATTTGTGAAATGGGTATACTCAGAGCACATAAGCTTGCCATTACATTGCTACTTTAAAAACCAAAATAAAATTTCATGGCTAGTAGGAATCATGGCAGCATTTGAAGAAGAAGTGGACCATAAGCTGAGATTTTTAAGAATGGGTAGAATTTCAGGTAAATGAAGAGAAAGGAAATGAGGATTAATTCTAGTTGCTGCAAAGAAAGTAGTGATAGCTGTGATTAAATCAACAGTGATAGTTGGATTGTATTACATATGGGGGTGAGTCAAGGTAGAGAACACCAGAAAAGGATCAGACTGAGAGAGTGGCTCCAGAGCTCTGTATGGTAAGTTGAATTGCTATAACTCTTAACATTAACATGGGACTATCAGGAAGTCAGTTGAATATATTTAATGTATTGATCTGAAGCCTAGTGGCTTGAATTAGAGAGGTAGTTGGTATTCAAGGGAGAGAATCTGGAAGCAAATGCATAAAGGAAAAGATATTCCCTAAGCCCAGCATGATCAGAAAAGGCTAGAAGCCAGAAATATCACATAGGATGCTTATATGGAGTTATGAACAGGGAGCTGAAATTTTAACTGGAATCATCAGAGGTCTGTAAGTGAGTTGAGAAATATTCAACTTAGTAGTAAAATTTGAAGCCATAGGACTATACGAAAAGATATGAGGAAGGAAGCATAGAAAGAGAACAAAACTTAGCAGGGGGCACCATTTATGGAGTAGAACAGGGAAGAAGAGCTGAAACAGGAAATGTAGAAGGCATGAGTCAGTGGCTGGGGGGAAAAAGCTAAGAAAGCACAACTTCACAGGCATTGAAAGAAGACAGGTGAGTGTTTTTAAATGTTCCCAGCTGTTCATGGGCAATAGAGTATCTGTTCACTGGCCCTATCGAGTTTTAAGTATTAAAAAGTACCTTGGAGAAATCAAAGAGAAGAGCTTTGACATACCCATGAAATTGGCTATTTTATTATGTCTGAAGGCAGTGACAAATTGCCAGGAATGTGTAAAATCTGTAGATATTTCTCAAAATATTTACCTGTTTTTACTAGGATCCAGATTCTTTCTAATAAACAACATTCTTTTAATCTCTGGGTTCAACATGAGAACATCAGAAACACAAAATGTTCTCTTTTTACATTTGCCATTATTATGTATATATGAAAATGTAAGTATATACGATGTTAGTTATTGATGTTTACAATTCTCTGAACATTAAGATTAGTTTCTACATTTTCAGATAGATATTCTAAGGCCAAGGAGATGTCAAGTGATTTAGCATATTTGTTCCAGTAAATCAGAGACTAAATGGGCCCATCATTTTGTATGAACAGCATTTGGAATGCCTTCCAATTTGCCTAAAAGAAGATGTTCAATTCCTGTGCATTTTTTTCATAAGTTATTATTAAATAAATTATAGTAAAGAAAAATTGTAATTTGTGGAGTATGTCTAAGTCATTTCAGGTAACTATAAGAGAATACCATAGACTGGGTGCTTAAACACAAGCATTTATTTCTCACGGTTCTGGAGACTGGAAAGTCCAAGATTAAGGCACCCTCAGATCTGGTGTCTGGTGAGGACTCTCTTCCCGATTTTCAGATGGCTGTCTTCTCCCCGTATCCTCACATGATGAAGTGAGAGAGCCCTCAGGGTCTTTTTTATAAGGGCACTAGTGCCATTCATGAGGGTTCCACCCTTGTGAACTAATAATCTTCCAAAGGCCTCATCTCCTAAATCCATCACATTTCATGTTAGAATTTAAACATATGAATTTTGAGAAGACACAAACATAACAAACCACAGGCAAATAATCACTTCCATACTTATTAAAAACATTTTTCTCTCCCTGAAATCAATGCTGACATTCAAATTCAGTAGAGGACACCAAGTTCTTCTTTTTTATATTTCTGGTATTACATGACTCAACAATACACACTTCTTCATTCAGCATCTACTGTATGAGTCTTAAACTTCACAATCTATGGTTTGTAAAAAAAGTGTGTATAATATAGATAATTATAGCAAAGAAAAATTGTGATTTGTATAAATGCAAAAGAAAATATGTCATATGAGTTAATATAATTCCCTCAACTTGGTGTTTACTATTGGAATGGATTTTTACCTAAGTGAAAAAAAAAAAAAAAGTGGACCTCTTTCCACCCTAGGGAATTTTTGCAATATTTTAGAAGAGCAAGCTTAGTTTAAAAAGAATTCTTTTCAAATTTAGAGAATGTTTAAAACATTCAGGATACGTAGGTAATTATCACACCTTCAGGCTTTGGCACCCTTTAGTCTCTACCCACAGTGTCACTCTGCATGTGGCAAGGAACACAGAGGAGTGGTCTACTGAATAAATATCTTGAAATGAGAGCCTTTTCATTGCTGTGAAAAGCCAACCATTGCTTGATTCCCGGCTCTAGAAATAATATTTCCCTTGTTACCAAGTGTTGATAACATTTAAGATTGATCAATAAAATATAATATTATAAAGCTGGCTGTTTAGTTCAGTTGGTTAGAGTGCAGCCTTATAACATCACAGTCATGGATTCGGATCTGATCCACGTACCAGCCAGCTGCCAAAAAAAGAAAAAAAAAAAGTGAAATGTAATATTATGTTTGTTGAAAAAAATGCAGCAATTTTTATACTGTATTTTCTTGGATCACCTTCACCTTACAGCTTCTTAAACTTCCTAGTCATCTTGTTTTTGAAACTCATTAATTTTTTTTTCATCTTGGATACTTTTTAAAAAAATCTTCTTTGTTTTTTGCAAACAACTGTCATCTTAGCCATTCACCCCTCCCACCACACACATCTTCTAAAATTTGATTTTCTGTGCTCTATATCTCATTCTCAGAAAATTTCTCTCATCATGTCTAGTGTGTAAGAGACAAAAAATAGCAGACCATAACATTAAAATTTATAAATATTTTCAGATGTTCCTTTCTGTGGCAAAATGTGTTAATAATCATTCTTAACATTTTCTTGCAAAGATAAGGAAAAAAAAAACTTTTTCTTTCTTTCTTTTCTTTTCTTTTTTTTTTTTTTTTGTGGCTGGCTGGTACAGGGAACTAAACCCTTGACTTTGTTGTTACAAGGCCATGCTGGCCAATACTCTTTTAGTACCATGGTACAAACGGCTTCTTTTTAACAGCTGAATTCACAGCCACTAGACTAGAACTTGAGGAGTCTCTGTCCGCACTCTGCCTCCTTCCCCTCACCTCCACCTTGTTCTCATCCCTACCCTGTCCTCAGAAGACCAAGCTGTTATCGCCTGACCAGTAAGCTATGAGAACAAAAGTGAATGAACCAATATATTTTATGAAGATGCCACTTAAAGAGAATTTCTACCTTGAAGTTACTGTAGTTCAAAGTTGGGCTGATGGTTTTATACCAGTTTCCAATTTTCTCTCCTCCTGTATTTTTCACCCTTTAAAATGAATGAGATGTAACACGTAGGAGAAATAAGAAGAAATTTCACACATATGCCAATACATGTAAAAGTACCATCATCTCCAAGAGGTGGTTCTAGCATAAATGGATCCTAAAAAGGTCTGGACACCTTGTAAATGATGGAGCCATAAGTGGTAGTGAATTGAGGGTGTGAGTGTTGTGCCATATCTTCAAGCTTGGCTTCAGGCAGGCAAGCATGAACTCTGCGGTATTAGCATCAGATCTCTCCTGGCTGCAGCACCCTGAGTGAGACTGCAGATGAAAATAGCCCTTCGTCGACTACCCATTTTACTACAGTGCCTTGGTTAAAACAGACTTGCCACATCACTTCAGGAGAGTCATTTAATTCCATCCTGATCAAATTTTACAGGTCTGTGATTCAAATTATTCCACGTTGTCGGCTGCAAGACTTCATCAGGAATGAATTTGTTCTGCTTGGAATCCTTAGTTAGTATTCGAGAAAGACCTCTGTGATTAGCCAAATCAAAACCTTTCAGCGGCAGCAGCAGCCACATTCAGACTGAATCTCTGCAGCTGACTTTTCTAACAAAACATTATCATCTCTTTAATCGAGGACTAAAACACATGATTTTGTTTCTCACTTTCAGTAAATAATTGAACTGTGAGCAAAACGCTGAATCTGGAGGAGCTGAGAAGAGCCACGCCCTATCTCCATTCCCGAGATATCTCTTCAACGCCACTCCACGTAAATCCTCTCAAATCGTCAGTCCTCTCGACCCAGCTCCACATTCATGGTGACAGAAGTGAGGACTTTAGGATCCTTCAGCCAAGAGGAGCAGCTGAACCCAGGCAACTCGAATTTGTGTGAAAAATCTCAACAGGCGCACACCAGGGAAGTCTCTGCCTGACCAAATAAAGGCACTTCTACCACACTTAGCAGCCAGAATCTGCTTTAAGTTAATTGCCCTGCTTATGGCCGGCAGCTCACTTCCCAGGGCCTCCAGCAGCACTATGTGAGGCACCGGGCACATTTCCCTGGGTCTCAATGGAGATTCTAAATAGTCATCTTCTGCTTGCCTCAGACTTTTTTTTTGTTTTTAAAGCTCATTGACTGGCGTCTCTCCTAGCTTAAACATGCATACAAGTAGAAAATTGTGATTTCTTGTTTCATGCGTGGTTAGCTGTTTACTGTTATCATTTGCTGGTCGGCTAAGCTCTTTGATGACTTTAGAAGGCAGACAAGTACCTCCAGCTTAAGCTGAGTACCTTGGCTGGCATGGAGCTGTGCAGGATGGGAGCTTATTTGGATGACTGGTGTTTGTTTACATTTTGTGATGCTCTTACTTCTGCTTAAAAAAAAAAAAAAGGGCAATTAATCAAGACATCTGACAAGTCCTCCAGGACTGTTTTAGAGCATCTAGTTGACCAGTATCACCTGCCCCTATAGCCCCTAAGAGAGTAGGGATTCACTAATATCACAGGAGATGAATTTTGATGATAATCCTGTGACAACTCTACTCATAACTAAAATTTTACTTCCTAAACCTGCATATTCTCTACCTGACTCTTTTTGTTACAAACAGCCATCAATTGACCAGATGTCAAATGTGAAGTGTGTGACCATCAGAGAAAATAATAATGATAGTAGTAAGTGCTATCTATTAATTCTTCTTATTTAATCTCTATAACCATGAGAGATGGGTACAACTATCCTTATTTTATTTTTGAGGAAATAAAGTACAAATAGGTTAAAATACATCTAGAAAGAGTGCAATATTATTAGCAGAATCTTCCCTTTTGTTATTTCCACCTAATCTTCTAAATCAAACAGAGTATTCATGGTTGTAGGATGAGATTTCAGAAAAAGAAAGTAGTAGCCAGTCTCTGGCTCTTGTATATCCCCAAACCTAACTTTAGTAATGCAGAGTTTGAAGCAAATATCACATTAACAATTGTAATTTTTAGGGAAAGGAAAAATATCAAAATTAAGAAGGGGGATGCCTTCCCAATTTACCCCCTTATCCTCCCTCCCCCAGCTAAAGAAAAATTCTCCCTATTTAGGTATCTGGGTATGTGTGGTGGGGCGAGAAGATGAGGGGAAAAACAAGACAGAAGTGGTGTTGAGTTGAGGATCTTGCTTCCTAGGAAAAATCAGGGAATGTTAATTGGTAACAGGCCTGTGCTATATACATGGAACCATGGATAGCCTAGGAGACATTCTCACAGCAGAGATGACAGGCAAAAATGACTCAAATTCATTTAAATTTGAATGAATAGATGGATGATTTTGCATGAATAAGATGTATGCTAGGTGCTCTTAAGTATTTGTGAAATTGATAAAGATTTGGAAGGAAGGTAAATTTTAATTTAGAAATATTGAGTTTGTGGTGACAGTGAGGCATCCAGAATGAGATATCTAGAAAGCAAGTTAGAAATGTGCTATTGGAAATTAGGAGAGAGATTTGGACTAGGGACATAATTTAAGAGTTAAGTATAAAGATGTGGTGGTTAAAGCCATGAGATATGACCATTGCAAAGATGTTTAATATAAGCAATAGTCAGGTTCCAGTCATTTTGTACCTACAATTTCTTACACTATGCCTAGCACCTCGCTGATTGAACCCATTGGATAAATACGTGAACAGAATGGCCAGAGAGAGAGAGAAAATGAAGTCAGATACACGAGACTCATAATCCACCAAGAAATGGAAACCTCTCAAAGGGATCAAAATGTCATTGAATATCAGCATAGGCTTTAAAGGATACAGATTATGTTAGAGGTTTTAAACCTGTCTGCCTTTTCATTCCATTTGGGGAACATGAAAATGAATGAGTGAATGAATGAATGAATGAATGATTACCTGGTCATACCACTTAAATCCGAATCATTGCAGTGGGCTACAGACACCAGTATTTTTAAAATATTGTGTCACAGCTGCTTCTAATGTTCATCCAGTCAAGAATCGTTGAATTTGATGAGCTTTATGATCTCTTAAATCACTGACATTCCAACTTTTAACAAAATTTTAAGTATTTGCTATATACAAAGATAATTTTGAATACATATATATATATATATATATATATAAATTACCTTGACTTTCCCAAATCTCCTCAGTCTACATCTTATTTAAACGCTTCATTGTCCTTCCAGTAAGCAAGGTCATATTGACCCTTGTTTCTCCCTCACCCCTGCCCCCTCCATTCCACCAGTCATCAGATCTCACTGATTATTTCTCTTCCTTTACATTTTCTCTGCCATAGCTGGGGCTCAACACTGCATGTCTGCTTGCTGCAGTACCAATAATTTGTTAAATGATCTCTTTAACTTGATTTGTTGGCCTCTACAATCTATTCCTTTCTTTGCCATCAAAATTACCTGCCCAAACACAGGTCAGATTGTGCCATTCTGGTCTTAGAAACCTTTTATGCATTCCTACTACTTAGAGAATGAAGTGAAAACTCCTTAGGGTTGCATTCAAGGTCCTTCATGAACTAATTTCAAACTCACATTCCAGCCTCAGCTACATCCTCACTCCCTCCCAGTTCTAGCCTCTAGCATATGCTACACTCAAGCCTCACCATACACATTAGCTCCTTCATGTCTCCAAGTTTCTTTCTTCCTTTACCTACCAAAATGTGAATTTTTCAAAATGAACTTGCTCAAAAACCACTTTCAGGAATCTTTTTCCTTCCCTAGTCAGAATTAATTCCTCCTTTTGTTCTATTCTCCTATCAGTTTGTATCTATATTACAGCACTTAATACATTATGTCTTACTTTACGGTTAATTGCTTTAAACTTCTTTCTCCCACACAAGATTGTGATCCCTTAGAGGCCAGCTGTCAAGTTTTAGTATCTTCCTATCCCACATTTCATCTAGCACTGTGCTTTATACAGAGTAAGTACTTAATATAGGCTTATTGCTCTGGGTTGACCTGAATTGACTAGCACTCTC
The DNA here is from genome assembly GCF_000696425.1 of Galeopterus variegatus. Lineage (NCBI taxonomy): Eukaryota > Metazoa > Chordata > Mammalia > Dermoptera > Cynocephalidae > Galeopterus > Galeopterus variegatus. Next base: position 202,606 of record NW_007728385.1, read on the forward strand.
TTAAAAGTATTTTTTACATAAAAATTTAAAAATAAATAAATATGTACCAGGAACCTAGTAAACACTTTTCCACAGGAGGGGTATGTTGACCTTTAATAAAATGGATGTGATTCAGTTTCAGTTTTTCTTATTGTTTTGCAGTTATGAGAAGGTCTAATAAACTAATCCATCAGATTAGTTTACTTGTTTTTGTTTTGTTTCATTTGACCTTATTTATCTGCCAAACCAGAAGTAATTTAAAAATCCTAAGAGAAAGGATAGTTCATATAACAAAATTGCCTTTGTTCTTTTGGGATTTAAGGCAAATTGTGTTTGTGAAGTAATCAGTTTGGTTTCAACTCTTCTCTTTGTTAGAGCTAATGGATTTCTCATTCTATTTAATAATTATGGTAAAGACTATTTCTGAATAACTGTGGGCTTAAAATAAAAACTTTAAAAATGACAGCTCTTAAAGCTTTGCTTTTCAACCCCTTTTTATGAGTCAAAATTGCTTTCATTGTATTACCTAGATTGTACCATGCATTAAGAAAACATTCTACCAGAATAAATACTAAATGACTTTCCTAGCCACATGCATTCTGCTTAGCTAATGACCCATTCAGCGGAGCCCTAGTCAGTCCTTGCTTCCCTGGGCATATAGGTGATATAATGCATGCACGGGAGCTAGAGCTATAGCATTCATTTTTTATTTTTCCAATGATTTACAGGAAACCACCTTTCTAACTTGTCACAAAAATACCTTATTAATGAGGCTTTCTAAGGCCAAATTATAATCTATATTAAAGAAAAAATTCAAACAGTTTCTATTATTTTTCTCTTCTGTATTAGAAAAAGTTTCTTTTCTGGTTTGTTAGTTTCTGCTATTTTGTTCAAGGACACCCACATTGTTTGAATACAATAACTAAATGTAATTTAGAATTACTGCCTGTGAATTAATATGCACCTCTTTTGGTGAGTCAAAAATTCCAACATATAGAAATGTATTTTTAAATGGTAATTGCAACTGATCATAGCAAATCATATGAGGTTGTTGGTGGTAGAAGGCAACAGGAATCTTGATATGCATTGTTTTTCTGCAGATATATGCTGCAAACCAGAGGCTATATAAATATTTACACTCACTCATAGATCTATTTCTATAAATGTCTGAATTGTGATATTAAACAAAATAATAAACGTTTATCATCTGTGTCTGTGTTTTGGTGGTGGGGGGAGTTATTTTTGGTATTCTTGTCCTCCACTGGCCTAGGAAGCTACAAAAATACAATTTGTATTATCAGCCTCTCTACCCCATCAAGGAAGCCTTTTCCTGATCATCCTAATATAAAACTATACCCTTCTGGATTTTATTGCCTTGCTTTATTTTTCTTTCTGGCACTTATTAACTAGCATTATGTTGCATGATTTAAATTTGTTTATTATTTCTTTTCTTTTTTTTGTAGATTTTGTTAAGTTTACTGTAAAATTTATTTGTAAATGCAAACCACATAGAATACCCAGAATGACTTTTAAAGGAATAAAGAGGATTTTCACTACCCAATTTCAAGACTTATTTAAAGTTACATTTTTTTTTAGGACCATTTGATTTAAAATATTTTTTTCTCAAAGATATTTATTTTTTATTGTAACATAATTGATTGTACATATCTGTGGGTTACAGAGTTGAATATCAATACCTGTGTGCAATATCTGATGTTCAATTCAGGACAATTAGTATATTTAACATTATACAGTATGACCATTTACGTGGCCCTTTGCCAATTCCTCCCTCCTCCTCCCCGCCCCTGTAACCTCAGATCTGTTCTCTCCTTTTGAAAAGTCAATGTATTGTTGTGATTATTGTATCTTTTTTTCTTTTTTTTAACTTATTTTTTAGTTCCCACTTATGAGTGAGGACATGACGTATTTCTCTTTCTGTGCCTGGCTTATTTCACTTAATAGGATTTTCTCTAAATTCATCCATGTTACTGCAAATGGCAGTATTTCATTCTTTTTCATGGCAGAGTGGTATTCCATTGTCTATACATTATACATTTTCCTTATCCAATCGACCAACAATGAACATTTAGGCTTTCTGTCAGGAGGTAAGTTACATAAAATCAGAACCTTTATCAGTCATGTTCACAACAGGATCTTCAGTACCTAGAACAATGACTGCCACAGTGTAGGTACTCTTTGAGTATATGTGGAGTTTTGAATGAAGGGACATTGTGCATTACTTTTAACTCCAGGAAACAAACAAATAAACAAACAAAAAACAGCCACAAGTTCAACTAATTTGGTAAACTCTAAAATGTTTCAACCTTCAAAAAGAAAATGGCCAATAGTCCAAGAAAACATTGTTACAAATAAGTGACACTTTAAAATTAGTGATGGTAACAAGGATTTTGCAATATTTCTGCCTAATTATTTAGTAAAAAAAGCATTATTAGATGTCCCTTATGGTAATTTTCTGTGCTAGATTACAGTGATACAAATGTATTACATTCTTCTTGTGAGGAATATATCTCCTCCTTCATATCCTAATGAAATAAAATAGGTAAATAATCTCAGTCCTGTAGTTAAAGAAACAGAAAAACCAAGAGAACTATAAGGCACGGTGGAACAGTGGGAGGTATAATTGCCTCTTTGGGGGAGGTCATCAGGACCATCACAAAGTAGGCAAGGCTTGAGCTGCAACTTATAGTTTTCTCTTCTACTTCTGGAACTCTTTATGATGAGAGAATGAAAAAAACAAAAAAAAGGTGTAAGTTACTGTGAATAAGATCACAGATGCTTGGAGTCTTGCTTACACTGACTGAGAGTTCATCCAGAGATTTAAAAAACCTTCACTTAAAAGTAATGAGTCCACCCAAAAAGAAACATAGTAATACTGATCAATATTATTATATTGAGTAGATTTCTACATGACTACCACTTAGGTTATTGAAAGTTTTAGAAAACTATCATCACCTGAAACTGAGTCTGTTGATTAATAAAGGCATTGTTAATAAATAATGAGCAAAAATTCAAGGCACCATTTACTCAATAAATAGCTGGCTATGTTTTCAACCAATTCCATTTCATGTCTTTCTTTCTTTGGTCCAGATGGTGGCCATCACTGCCACTCCAAGAAAATGGATGGCCAGGTACTTTAGAGATTCTATTTTTCCATTAATTTGCCATGAGTCCTTAGAAAAGCAGGTGATATTTATATATTCTCTTCACCTGTGCGAGGGAAGGAGGCGAGCCATTTTCTCCTCTAAAAGATGATTCTTCATGACTGCCAAGGCCTCACCTTTCCTCCCACAACAGCACCATCTTTGCCCCAGTACTACATCTTGGCCAAACACCACCTGGTTTAATGGTGTTTAATTATAAAACATTTATAGAAATGAATGTATTTCATTTCAAAGTGATTTATTTGTTCTCTATGGTGAAAATAACTAGTCTCTGAAATTTGCTCCCTTCAAACAACTGTTGGTGTCTAATAGACAGTCCAAATTTTAATTATAAAGATTAGAGGATTATTTTCAGGATCTTGGAGCCACTATTTTGCAATGACAATGAGAAGTCACTTAAGTGTTTTAATCAGAAAAGTGAAGTTAAGAGCATATCAGAGATGGCCAGACTAAGGGAATCGGAGCTGAGTTTAGGGTGTGCAGGAATCTACCTGACATATATGGTGACAGTGGTTTGAATGAGAGGATTAGTAGGAATTTAGAGGCATGAGAAGCTTAATGGCTTAATGGCTTTGAGAAATATATTAGAGGTAGAGTCAACAAGGATTTGAAATTGACTGAACAGGTAAAGAGAAAAGGGAGGTTGGGAAATCAAGGAGAATACCCCAGTAGCTGACTTAAGGGCTACTAAGAGTGTCAAAAGGAAAATAGAGAAAAAACTGGCTTGGAGCAAGAAACAATGATTTAAATTTTGAAGTTGTTGAACATTTGGTTTCTAAGAGTCATTCATGTGGGAGAAGTTAGTAGATACCTGTATATATGGATGTACAGCTCAGGAATGGGATCTGTGTCAAAGACCCAAATTAGGAAACTAATTCGTTTGATGCTACATGACTCCTTGGTAAATAATGAGTGATTTAAAATAGAAGGCTTCCGTTTGGAGGAAAGATCACCTGCAATATAATTCCAAGGATCACCATTATGCAAGTGTAAAAAACAGAAAGTAGAATTGCTAAAGGTGGTTGAGGAGTAGAAGGCAGGCAAAAAATTCAAGAGAAGGAAGTGTTTTAATAAGTGGGAAATATTCACCAGCATCATAAGCTACTGGGAGCTGAAGTGAATGTAGACCTGAAAACATGCATTACATTAAACAGCAAGAAGACTGTAACCACAATAATAACGACACCAGTGTAAACCAGAGCAGTGGAGATAAAAGCACATTGAGGAGGGTTTATGGAACACCATGAAATAGGAGCAAGAACAAGGGTCCCAGCCCTTTTGTGGAGTGACTCTAAGTGGAAAGAGAGACAGGTTGCTGGAGAGAGAAGAGTGGGCATAGAGTTTGCTCTTTCGGATTAAAAAGGCTGGAGCATATTAACGAGGAAGGAGGTAGTAGAGACAGTGAAGCTGAAGAACAGGGGTGGGGTGGTAAGATTCTTCTGATAATGTTCCTTGATTCAAATGTTTATCTAGGATGAGCTGCATAATCTATTCCCCTTTGGGGCATTCATAACATATAATGGCATTTTAATAAAGCATCTGTGAATTTTGTGGTAAACCTGTTAGAAAAAACTGAGTATCGCAGTTTTTTCCCCAAACTAATTTGATCAAGGAACATTTTCTTTTTCCTTATGTAATACCTGTTAATTGCCTAAAGAAACAGAATTTCATAGGAACTTTGTGGTAAGATGGGGTTCCCGAGGGGAAAAAAGTAATGGGGTTCTGTGCTCAAATGGAAGGATTCATCTTAACAGCAGGATAAACTCTCTCGGTGTGACAGGATGCAAGAAGACAGTACAGATACTGCCAGGTTTATAAGCTTGGTAGCAATGGGTTAATAGCTCCTATTTCTCTCTAAAGTTTAAATAAAGTCACAGCAACACACACACACACACAAACTGAACTACACACAGAGGGATCCACACACATGCACATATATGAGCTCACAAATGCTAGCACTTAAACACATAAATTCATAAATGGAGATATTACATGATATCCAGACATAGTAGGATTCCGGTTTATGAGAAAGAGAAGAGCACTGAAACAATCAATGAACAGAATATCAGAGAAAGCTTAATAGGATTTTTCAGCATTATTGGGCCCCAAGTAATGTAGAGATCATAATTTATATTAACACTCTTCTGCATGTTAGTGAAATTTCCTCAGCACCTTTAAACAGCTTATTTGTAGAGAAAGAGAATGCATAATTGAGACTGATCCAGGATTAAGGTTTTCCAGGCATGTGAGGGAGAAAAGAGGGTGGAAGAATTGAACATATTGGGGAAAGAAAAGGTTGAAGTATTGGACAATGAATATAACTGCATGAACATAATACTAATCACTTATGATGAAAGAAGATCATCAGAAAATATGGGACCCTAACTCAGATAATCTGGTTCCATATTTTGTGCTCTAGAAAAGGGTTGGGCAGACAAAATAGGGAGATAAACTCTTTAAATGTCTTGATGGAGTCAAACATCAGGTGTAATAAGAAACACTGAGTAAGAAAGATAAAAAGGGAAAAGGTGGTATTAGGTAATGCAATATTTGAATTTATTTCAGAGATGAAGTTGAATTTATTTCAGAGATAAGATGTAGACTCTGGCCCTAGCAAGTGAGTGACTAGAGTGGAAAGGAGATGAATGTCACTGGAGATGAGATTAAGGGATTTTAAAGCTACAATATTGATTGGATCATTCATATGGCCATTCAAGTTACCCACCATAATGTTAGAAATATGAGGGGTCTTCAAACAGTTCATGGAAAGATTTGTATTATCTTTTTTTTTTTTTCCTTTTTGTCTTTTTTCGTGACTGGCAACGGATCGCAACCCTCGGTGTCACTCCCGCCCCTCACTCAGCCAGCGAGCGGCCGGTCTGCATGTGGGATCTGAACCCTCGGCGGGAGCGCCACTGCACTTCCCAAGCGGCGCACTACAGCAGTGTGCCACCAGGCTGGCCCAAGATTTGTATTATCTTTTTTTTTTTTTCCTTTTTGTCTTTTTTCGTGACTGGCAACGGATCGCAACCCTCGGTGTCACTCCCGCCCCTCACTCAGCCAGCGAGCGGCCGGTCTGCATGTGGGATCTGAACCCTCGGCGGGAGCGCCACTGCACTTCCCAAGCGGCGCACTATAGCAGTGTGCCACCAGGCTGGCCCAAGATTTGTATTATCTTTTAATCCTATTTTTCCATGAACTTTTCAAAGTACTCTCATAGGGTAGCAGGGAAGCTTGTGAGACAGGTTTTAGAGTCTTCAGTGAATTGTGGGTGGCTGAGTTGCTAGGCAAGGTAGAGAACATGCAGTGGGTAGAGTGGAATAGCATAGTTAGATAAGATCTAAGAACTCTTTTATCTGAAAACAGATTTTTGGTTTTTTGTGGGTGTCTTTGCAAAATAACACATACTTATTATTAAAAATTCAAATAATAAAGAAAATTATAGCAAAAAAAAAAAAGAAACAAAAATCTACTCAGGTGAAGATCACCACCATTAATACATCTTACACAGTGTTTTTCAGTATGTCTACAACCAGAGCCAAGGTTTTCATGAGAATGCAGAAGTACTTATCTGGACTTGGGAAGTGAGGAGAATGCCAAACACACATCCTGACACTGAGGAAAATGGGATGTGGAAAAATGGATCTAAAAGGAGAAATGTTAGCTTAACAAGATAGTCATTGTTAGTTAAAGTAAACAAGTGAAGATAACTTTCTTTGATTAGACAATGAATGTGATTATACAGGTGTTTGCTAATCATAGAATGTAGATTTCAGAAGTCATCAAAGAGTGTTTGGAGGCAGGAAAGCTGGTTAAGGATGGGTCATACTAAATGGAGGACAAAACTGAATTGGCTGAAAATGAGGGAGAAGAAAGATCATATAAAGATCCATCTTGCATGGCAATCAAAAACATGAGTCACGGCAGATGGGGCTGATGCACGGTTAGCAGGAAATTCACCCCAATCACCTCTTCATAAATTGGTGGACACAGAGGCCTCCCTGTGTCTTAGGGATTACCTGAGATCAGCAGCAGGGGTGTCTCTCATTCATTCTCTCATTCACTCAAAAATAGGCTTTCAGCACCTACTATGTGCCAGGAACTGTGTCTCTTTAGTATATAAACTAATAAACAAGAAAGACATAGTCTGTGCCCTCAGCGTGAACAAAATAGCAAAATAGTATGTATTTATAAATGCGAATTGAATGTCTGGAAGTGGACAAGGTGTTTAGTAGTCACAGTTCTCCAAAAACCAATAGAATATGTATATATATACGTGGGAGGGGATTTATTAGGGGAAATTGGCTCATGCAATTAAAAAGTCTGGGAAGTCCCACAATAGGCTGTCTACAAACTGGGTGACAGTAGCATGGCTCAGTCCAAGTCTGAAAGCCTCAGAATCAGGGAAACTGATGGTGTGACTCTCAGTCTGAGGCCAGGGACTGAGATAAGTCCCTGGTATAAATCCTGGAACCCAAAGACTGGAGAGTCTCAAGTTCTGGTGTCCACGGACACGAGAGAAAAGTATGTTCCAGCTGCAGCATTAAGCGAGAAATTCGCATTTTCCTCTGCAAACGCCCTCACAGACACACTTAAAAATAATGCTTTACCAGATTTCTAGGTATTCTTTCATCTGTTTAAGTCGATACCTAAAATTAACTATCACAAGGTACAAAGCAATCTGTTCCCTAGTGGAGGAATACAAGAGCACTTCGAAAAGTATGTGGAAAAACAGAATTAAAAGATAATATGAATCTTTCCATGAATTTTTTGAAGACCTCTCATGTCAGGAAAGTTTCCAATGAAGCAGTAACTGACCAAGGGAAGAAGCAATGCATTCAGATTATAGTTTTTGGATAAAAGAACAAAAAAGCCAAACATCTCCAAACCAATTAACAGTTACCTGGACCCCTCCGTTAAACAGACATAAGCATTTTTCATAAGTTTTTGCATATTTTAACATTGAGGAATTAGCATAAATACCCAAGAGTGCCCATGTCTTAAAAAATATTGAGAAAGAGAAGGTATATATGAAATATCTTTCACATAGCTTGAATCTTTCATATATAATTATTAAATATTGTAAGGATTGGGGCCAGCCTGGTGGTGCACTGTAGCAGTGCGCCGCTTGGGAGTGTGGCGGCGCTCCCGCCGAGGGTTAGGATCCCACATACAGACCAGTTCCCGCTCACTGGCTGAGCGAGGTGCGGGTGCGACGCCGAGGGTTGCGATCCATTGCCAGACACGAAAAAAAAAGACAAAAAGGAAAAAAATAATAATAAATAAATAAATATTGTAAGGATTCCTTTAATGTAACATGAGACCACACAATTTCATAAATGAAATTTATGAAATGAAACCAATGACATAAAAAGAGTCATTGGCTTTTTGAACTATGATTTATTTCACAAAGATAAAGCATGGCTTTTCAAAGCTATAGCAATCCATCATATTTGACATGGACAGCAATGTTATTGTATGTATACACAGAGAAGTGGCTAATGTGCTTCAGTGTCTGTGTTCCATACCAGAACTATCCACAGCTAATTTCTCTTTATCTGATACTGTTTTGTTTCTGAAGCCTTTCTGTTTTTAAAAAATTAAAATTATAAACCTCCTTTTAAAAATACTGAATAATTTTGTATGTTTATAATTCCTTCAATAATTTATTCTAAATATATTTTTTAAAATAGCCTTTTGGATTGAAGACAGATCTTATACTTTTACCAACATGATTTATGACATAAGCTAAATCTACAGGTAGTATTGTTACTTATTCTTTTTTTCCTTTATTCAAGCTGGTAGACTATGGTTGAAAGATAGTCATTCCTAGACTAAGGATGTGATATGCTTGCCAGTGAGGATAAAACGCTTTTTCAGTTTATTCCAGGGCAGCTCTATTACAAGCAGTTATGCCCCAAGCTTTAGTAACATTTCTCTGAGAATAGGCACCACAGAGAGACAGAGGATTTGCAGATAGAGAATGGTAGTTACATTTTAGCATGACAGAGTGAGGGCAACTGTTCACTTTTGCAGGCACCTGCACCTGTGCTATATGCTTTCATGTGGTCCCCATGAGAGGACATAACCCCACTCGCATTAGACTATGAATATTAGAAACACACTGTCCAGCAGATGACTGATGAGGATGAGGACAAAACAGGAGAAATTTTAAAAAAATCAAATTTCTGATTACTACTGACTTGGAAGCTTGTTTTTAGACAATTAGATTAGCAACAAATAGAAAATTTCTCTGAACAGTAGCTGTTTTTCACCTAGAGTTGGTTATATATTCCAGGGATAGCCATTATTTTAGGCCCTTTGCTGGGCAAAGAAGGTCTTTTTCTAATCCACTTGCACATCCTTAAAAAAGACATTTTCACTCAAAAAATGAAGATGTGACCAAGGAAATTTCTGGGAATAATTCTAGCCCAGGGGGGGAGAGGAAACCTATTTAAAATACCCTTTCAGTCCTTCTCCATAAGTATTTCTTTGAATAATTGTTTCATACTTTTCTTTTTATGAAAGTTTTTAGTCATTCATGTAGTTAGGATACCAGTAGCACTCCTGAATATTTTCTCCATCATTGTGCAGAAAATTGTGGCATAAAATAGCCTAAATATAGGCTATACATAAATGAATTATTTAGACCCTATTATTAAAAGTACTAAAATCACATATGGGGTTTTCTCATGTGTGAGAATTTCCTGCATGCAGAAAAATCCCCTTTCTCAGAAATTTGGCTGATGATTAACATCCCTCCAAGCCTTCAACAGGGAAGTAAATACCTAAAATCCACTTAACATTTCAAATCAATTAAAATTTCAAAAGCTGGCTAATTTCTATAGTGCATAGTCATTGTTTACAGAGCAAAAGATGCAAACTCTGCTTTGCTGAGATAGTTTTTTTCCTATTACACATTTTTCTGGTTCATTAACCCCATTTTTCATGTCAGCATCTCACTTCCTTTCTTGTTTACGTGTGCCCACCAACTGAACGGTTAGTCGGAAGAGAATAAGGAGCAATGGGCCAAAGCCTTAGAAAATGACTTCATCTTCTACTTGCCCAGTTCTTCTAAACCCAGGAGGCATCCAGGTAGTCATCAATAACCCAGACAGCCACTACCTCCCCTAACAGAGCCTATGCTGCATTAAGTGAATCAGAATCAAATGTCCCTCATACCTCAATTGTATATTTTTCTTGGAATTTCCCAGCTCTGGCATTTTTCCTTAAAAATACTTCTGGTTGGCTGGTCACAGAACATTGAAATCCCCAAAATCTGGAGCTACCTAATATTAAAAGAATATGGGTTGCATGAGAAAATCCATGTTTAAAGCCTCCAGAAGGCTGTATTAGTTACACCCCAAATGCTTTCTACTCTTAGGAAATGACGTTATTTTTACCTCTTAGACCTCATTAGAAAAAAGCTAATAAAATACTCAGACATAAATTGGGGAGAAATGTGGTGAAAATACATAAATAATAATGATGCTAACATACATTATATACCCATTATGTGTCAAGCACGATGTTAAGTGTTTGTATGAAATATTTCATTAAACCTTATACCTTGACAATGAGTCAGGCACTATTACAAGTAAGGAAAAGGAGATATGGAGAACTTAAGTGATTTGTCCAATATCACACAGTTAGTAAGTGGTAGAGATAGGATTTAAGCCCACAAAATTCTGAAGTCGGACTGGACTTAACCCCTATGCCCACACTTCTTCCAGTATCTTAAAGGAGAAAGCCCTTCTATTGACAGAAATCTAACCAGAAAACAGAAAATAAAATATACTAAAAAGAAAGAGCAGGAGAAAGAGAAAATTAGAGAAATCATTTTCAGGTTTAAAACCAACCCCAATTTGCCACTTTTGCATCCAGCACAGATGGTGATTATTTTTCCTTTTTTTTTTTAAATGTAAGAAAGGAGTTTCTGTTGAAAGAAAACTAATTTTTTTTTACCTGAAAGATTTAATTGCATATGCCATTTAAACTGCAGAAAATATATTAAGGAGAAATTTTTGCTGTGGTTTTTGGAGATAAGTACTTTCAAAGAAAAGGAAAGAGTCAGATAAACATATATCCATGTACAATTTCCAATGTATGTTGTTTCTGACATAATGGAAATCAGATACTATCAGTAATAGTTATTCCACTGAGGAACAGAAGAATTTGTGTATCACTTATGCCGATTTAAGAGTTACCCGCATGAAAAGGAATCCCCACGGTGTCCAATCTAATCTTGACACAAACAGTATCCACAAGATCAATTGTCACTTGCAGCTCAGAGCCACCTCCTAGGGAAGAAAAAAATGTTTTGATAACTCATTGTGCCAAAGAAAACGATTTCACTGTATGAAATATTGATTAAAACTTTTACATAAAATTGGTACTTTCTGAAATAAACTTGTAAAGGTAACAAAGAGAGTAACAAAGAAGAAAATCCAGAAGATGCTATTTAAGATTGTCTTCAAAAATGTTGATATTTAAAGAAAATCTTTTGAAAAAGATGTACATTACATTTTAATACCTACATCAATATAATTTTTCCACTAATGATAGCAATACGCTTTCTTCACAACATTGCTGTTGTTATTTTATGTGTTAAGGCTAGAGTGCATTCGCTATTCTATTTTGGTTAATTAAATGAATGCATTTCAAACTGTTATTTCTCATGGTACATTCAAGTCAAGGGAAAGTCAGTAGTGCAAACAGATGTTTTACAGTCCAAGAAGACCTGTGAGTCTATCTAGGCTTTCAATTCTATAACATATTTATAAAATACTATGTTATTCAGACATTTTTTGGAGAGCTTCTATTCTATTGGGGATATAGAAAGCTATATTAAAGAAGAAATCTCAAACAAATTGGGACAATGGGGGCACCATGGTAATTATATTTTTAAGGGTATTTTGAAAAATGTTAAAATCATGGGAAAGTCAACCTGGATAAATTGTATTGCTTTTGAGAAAATGGGGGTGGAGTGGAAGAAGATAAGATGATAGATTGAAACGGGAGGATCAAGCAGAATCTCAACTAAATAACTGCAAGCTCTTCAGAGAAAGGTAAGAGCAGAGAAGTGGGTGTTGTCACGTTGCCTTATTTGCCTACTTCAAATGACTTCGCTCAGTTCACCTACGTTTACCATGCACTCACTCTGAGGACTGCTATAAAAAGGATAGGTATAAAAACGTGGCTTCTATTTTTTGATTAAGAGAAAGTTTCCAACGAAGTATATTAGTGCGTAATGTTTGTCAAAAGATATATATGGTATTTTGAGGAGACATATAATGAAATAGTGAAAATTATATTGGCACCATGCCTGGAAAATAGTACATAGTCAAGAAATTTCAGTTGATATACTGTAGGGACAACTGGTGGTCCAGAGAAATGTGTGGGGTCCTGGTTCATTCTCTGACACTCACCTCAGTTTGAGACCCAGGGTTTGGAGACCTGTTTCTTTATTGTAAAATAAAAACTGAGGAACTAAATACTCCTCAAGACTGACTCTATTTCTAGCAACATTATTATATGAATTTGGAGAAGGGAAGTGTTTCTCAGGCATTCTAAATGCAACCTAGAGGAAATGACCAGAGACAGGCAGCTGGGTTGAGGCTCTGAATTCAAATCCTGTGTCTATCACCATCTGTGTGATCTTGGCAAGCTTCTGAGACTCTGTACCTCGTTTCTCCACCATAAAATGGGAAGATAATTAAACCTCCCTCACTGAGTTATTGAACAGATTAAATGAGCACATTTAAGATGCTCAGAATTTGTAATTGGAGTATAGTACATGCTCAAAACATTTTAGAAGCTGATAAAAATGGGTCAGGTTAATGGTATCCTGGAAATTCACAGGGTTCTCTGAGTTTTGCCTAGTAAGCTTGTAACCATAATCCATTTTTCTGTGAAGCCACATACTCCCAACTCAACTTTATTCTGATAGGATGGTCCTTCTTTTATCCTTTTGACAGGGCCATGGAGCCAGAAATCGTGTTATACTATATGCAAAATAACACAGATAATACATTTAGCCCATTCATTTAAGGACAGTCACTCCTTTCTCCCTTCTTCCTTCTCCCCCCAGTTGAGATGAATTTGTTTAAAATATTCATAAACTAAGAGAAACTGTGAATATTTTTCCTTAGTTGGCTTAAGATCGTTGCCTAGGTATTTTGCACAACATCTTATAGAGTAATAAAAAACCTCTTAGAACACTTTTCTTTTTGTGACTTGGCCTTTCAAATGATTAGTCCTCTTTGTCCTTCAAATCATTTTATATTGCATAGCCAGACAAATCCAATTATTTTCCTAATGCTGGGGTCTGTGACTAACATTCATTCCTTTAGGATTTGGTCAGAAACATTAGACCTGCATGATGTGTAATATGAAGTAGAGCATATTTACTAGCTGTGACCTTTATCATGTGTGGTATCAATAAGCAATTTAAACGCAAGTGTTCAGGGAGAAGGTCAGGTTAAAGATAAAGAAGCTGGTCTCAAAAGAAAAGGCTTTAAGTGATATTTAATTGAATTGGCTGCTTTACCTTAAAAATTATGGAGCCTTTGCCCTTTTCTCACAGTTCAATACATGACCTACTCCTCCCATTCTGTGATTCTAGCTACAGTACAACTTTGTTTAGTTGTGCTTTTAAAATCAATTTTTTGATTATGTTGCTACATGGCAATATACATTCTGATGTATTAAAGTAATATCGTTTTGGTTAAGATAATTTGAAGTGGGCAATATATGTAAATGTGTAAATCTTTCAATCTTGAACTTTCCCATTTTCAACATTTCTTAGAAGGTGGTATTAGTACTACTAAATTTCCCATAAATTTAACTCTCCCACTGCATCCTCTTCATTCAACCCCTAACTATCCGTATTTTCTGGAGTATTAAGTATTCAGCCCCAGACTCCTTCACTGGCATCTCATATCAGTTTGACTCCTTTACACTAATTGACCTTCTTCTTACCGAATTGTTTCAAATGTAAATACAGGAACCAGGCAAATAAAACTAATGCCTGTAGCAGGTATAAAATGAACATCGGTATGTGTTAAAATATATTTTCAGGAAGTCATATAATGCAACATAGAATTAATATTATTCTGCAAATCATAGCCTATAATTTTTTGAGGGAAAGTCTATTTTTCTGTGAGCCGTTGATCTGCTTAGATTTGTATGATAAAAAAAAAACTTACGCTTGGCTGTTTCAGCTATGTCAGTATTTCCTCAAACCACTTTCTACGTGGAATTGTGGCCTGGACCAAAGATAGCCCCATGTCTAGGCTATATGGTTATGTGGCAGAACTTCAGCCTCATTTGATCTTACTTAGCAGAAATGGGCTCTGTATACTCTTCAGGCTGAAAGAGTGTGTGATTTTGGTTGATCTATATTAAGGCTTCAAAACTCCATGTACTTAGTCCAGTCTTTCAGAACACATTTTGACATTCCTATTAGAGCTGCATGAGTGGGTTTACAATACCAAACCCATGGAAAGTTTCCCAGATGCATATGGTTGCTCTGGGCTAGAGGCAGCCTCAGTGACCTTCGAGGGCCTTGCTGCTGCTCATCGTCCACTGCATCACAGTTGCCTTCACAGATATATACATTTTTTTTTCCTTTCTGCTCCAATCTTCACACTCAAGCTTTTTATTTCTCAGAAGAAAAAAAAAATCAGAGTATTCTAAATCTTGTTATCACACATTCTGGACACTTGTAACAAATGACATAAATAAAATAAAAAGAAATAAATACATAAAAGAAATAGTCATAGTAACCGTGAAAGATATTTCAGGGCTACACCAAACTTGTACTTTATTCCATTCTAATTTCAGTTAAAAATTTGATGTCACAAACCATGTCTTTATGGAAAAAAAAATAAAACTTTTGAAACATTCTAGTAGGTGCTTAGCTTATTGAAGCACCACCAAGCTTAACTCCTGCCCAGTTATGAAGTGTTTAAGAGCAGTTGCTGGCCCAGAAAAATGCTCCCAAGCTCTGAGAGTTCTGCAGCTGCACTCACCACACCAGAATTTCACTGCGGTCTCCCAGCAGAGTCTCCCCAAGTAAATATTTTTTGCAGCATCCAGGAATTTGCCAACAGTTTGATTTAAAAATGTGTTACAAATTAACAGACCCATGGAAAATGCAGTACTTTGTTGATGAAGATCTAGGATCATAGATACAGAAGTGGTACTTAGACATTTATTTTTTGTTCAGTTAGTGCATGTAAGGTATCTCTATAGTTTGTGTAAAGTAAATGAGAGTCACCCAAAGTCAGTGTGTCAGCACCATTTGGGTGCCCTGATTTCAAGCAATTAGGTAAAAGAAATGTTGTGCTGGAGAGGGAAAGGGATCCACTTTCCAGGGACACTCTTAGAACCCCAGCCTCGTCAAGGGACAAGATGATCTTGTTTGCACAAATCCTGGAACTCCTTCAGGACCTGTGTTTGACCCCCCCCCCCCCCGCCTGATACGTGGGTAGATATTTAGAGAAATCATGAAAGGGAGAAATGTGTTCAGAACCCACACATTTCCCAGTTATGGAAACCTGTCCAAAGAGCATTATTTCCCCTACCCCCATCATGTCCCAGATATCAGCAATGGAAGACATAGAAAGTTTCCAGAAATGCTATCCAAAGCCACAATAGGGGCTCTCCCATGGTCTAGGAACTATACTGGTCCCTAAAGAGGAAGAACTATTCAAACCATCCCTGAGCGATGTTTTATTTATTATTGCTCACTGCGCACAAGCACTGGTTGAAAAATAAAACTGCTTTGGTGGACTAACATTCTTACGGTGATGAAAAAAGCCAGGCTCGAGTTGTGTCTTTTACCAACTGCCTCATTCTACCTAACCTACTTCCTGTCCAGTGTCAGAGATGGCTCTCCTTTGTCTGTCTAGGTCCACCAGCAACCTGTATCTAAACTGTTCCTGGTTCTAGAACAACTTGCCTTTACAAACACCTCCCTCACATTCCCAAGCCTCTTCCACCCACACCAACACTGCAGGAGTCTGACGTTCTTCTCAACTGTTTATTGGTTTGCTTTCTCCTCCTGCCAAATATTATGAAAATTTTACTTTCCCTATGTCTGGTTCATAATTGTCAAGAAGCTATTTAATTTATAAAACAGTTCTGTAAACACAAATTAAGGAGGCTGGGTGATGTAATGAAATGGGCTAAGACTTCAGACTTAGGTATACTGAGTTTCAAGTACCTGCTTTCTGTGTGATGTGCTCAACTTACAAAACCTTAGTCTACTTATCTGTAATACAAGGAGAATACACACACTTTAGCAGTTTTATATTTAGTAAATGAGATGAGAGAAAGGACTATCAGCAGTGTTTGGCATATAGCTATTATTTTTGAAGTTAATAATAATTAGAGTGACATGAGAGTCAGTATGAAAGTAACTTTTTCAGAATCTAATAATATAAGAGACCAAACCCTTAGAAACCCTGTGGTTATGTTAGAGGGCACTTGAAGTAGAGCACAAAGCTGGCTGTTTTCAGCTTTAGAGACACATTTACCCTCATACTTCTCCCTCCTCTTTCCCTGAACACTAGAAAAGTTGCTTTGAATCAATGAATGTAGTCAGACTAGGCCTTAAAAGAATTTTGGTTGTATCAAGAGGTCCTCCTGTTCCACCATATTGTTCCCCCTAAACTGACATTATCTGAAAAACTCTACCTGTGAGGCTACTATTTTGAGTCGATTATGGTAGATGCCTGCTTTAAACACAGGCATGCTGTGTATGGGGGATAACACATTAAACCATTAACATAGCATTAGTCTCTTAGATCAATCACTGTCATAGGACAGGGGGGAAAGCAGCCAGAAAAAATGAAGGGTAAACTATGATGAAGGAACAAAAAGTGTTTTTGCATGTTTAGTTTTTGTTGCCCAGCGAAACAAAGCCCACATGCAAAACTTACATGAACTCTGTATAACTTGGGGTACTCCTGAGGACCAAGGATCAGGAAGACAGATTGGTGGGGAAAAGGCTATAGGTCTTGATGCTAGATAATAACCCCTTGACCCTCATCATTTTTCTTACTTCCTCCTTTTTAATATTGAAGTGGATTTTATGAGTTTTAATCTATGTGGATAATTAGAAGGAATATTTTATTGAAGATAAGCTATTCACTATTTACAATTAGAGTACACACCATACCTGGTGCAAAAGTAGACACCAATATCCAATATTTCTGAGCACTTGCCATGTAGTTTCCTTGCCAGGTAGTGGTAATTAAGAGGTAACTAGTTTTCTAGTCCAAGCAGCACAACATTCTAGTGGAAGAAGTCAATACACACCAAACAAACAATATTGCAGAACTCCTCTCCCTTCAAGACCCCAGTCAAATGTCACACTTATGAAGCCTTAACTGATCCAAATCCAAGGCAATGTGATCACTTCTCTGTAAAAACTCCATCCCTTGCTTATACTTTTATTTTTGCACTTACCACACTCTATCACAGTTATACGTTTTAATGTCTATCTCCACAGGTAGATCTTAAGCTTCTTTAAAGAAAAATGCTAACTTTTGTTCAACTCTGTACCTTTAGTACCTAACACAGAGATTGATTTGTAATGGGCTCTCAAATGTTTCCTGAATGAATGAATGAATAAATGCCATAATCATGTTGTGAGCTGTCTTTGAAGAGGGCATGAAAAGGCAAATCATTAACTCTAGCAAAGAGGAAAGCATCACCGAGGAGACGACTTTCAACTTGGATTTTGAAGGATGATACAAATTATGCTAATATACAATCAGACAAAGCTCAAAAGATTTCTAAGCTGATGCTAAATATATTCAGCTCAGTTGCTTAGAGTGTCCAAACACATCCTAGAGACAGCTTGTCAAGATAGGCTAGAAATTGCTGAGTGAAACATGTTGGAGCTCAAAGTAGCAAAAGTACTTATTTTTCAAGCAAGGTAAGCAACAATTTTGGGGGAAAAAAGCCAAGAAAATTTATAGTGCACTTCTTCAATTAATACACCTATTGCTGGGCTTTTCCCCTGGATTTCCAGGCACAGAGTTGGAATTTGCATGAGGATGTGGTGCTACTAATCCTTTAATAGCACGCTGAAGGTGAGCTGACAAGCCTGCAGTGGTGTGTCATATGGTTGACAGGATTTGTCATACTTTGGGTTCTCCTCATGTGGAACTTGTCATTGGAGCTTATCCTTCTCTCCCTTCTTGCCCAGAGAGGGCAAATCATCCCTCTAATATTTTCTCAGATATTTCCATGCTGAGAGCCAAATGATGTGTGAGGAAATATCTTGCCTAAAAATAGGAAAGAGACATGTCAGAGTATTATTATGGCCAATTTGACTTGGAGTGGTCCAAGGAAACCAGATCTCCTGTGAAATAAGCTACAATAGCAGATCTACTGTATTTAATGACAATTTTGTGATGTGTGACCATAGAAATGACCAATCTTAGTTATGTCTTGACAAGTAGCAAGCCAAAAGTCTCTGAGTTAGATCATGGAAAAAAGATTTTGAATATCATAAATTTAACTGTACTTGAAAATATTGCTTTACTTTTCTCTGTTTAAAGAAATTTGGTGTCATTCCAGTGGTGATGACTTAGTAGACTTCGGTGCAATTTTATCTGTTTTACAAAGTGTGCTACATTTTAAAGAGTTACATTAAGTTAACCATGGAAAAAGCACCCATCAATAGTGTTTTAATACCCACACGAAGAGAGACTATGATTTCACTGTACTCTATATTTACAAGACAACATGTGAATCATTTTCAATTAAACAATATTTTAAGGGAATCAAATTATTTGTTTTTCAATTAGCCAGCTTTTAAAAGAATCAGATAAATGATTGTTCATAGAAGAGGACAGCTATAATATCTGACTCCCACGGCATCCAAGGGTATTAAACTAGCTGAGGGTATTAAACCAAGAGGAAAAAAGACTATAAAGATGAAAACAACTAAAAACTTGTCATGTATAAAATAAGGTAAATATTTTCTATTGCAGAAAGACTAGCTATGGTGAAAAGGTAGGAGGTATAAGAGGATAGATTTTATTTCAAAGTGTAAAGATCATCTGTGAAGAGACTTAATCAACACTTGCATGGGTTACCTAGAAAAGTATCAACAGGGCTGTTTAAATTGAGGCTGAGTATGCCTCATTTGGAACGTTATAAGACAGGTTTGGGTATTAGATGGAAATTTGGACCAAATGACATTATGATATCTTCATATCTATAAAACTGACCGACTGGATAATTAGATGGATTACAGAGTCATTATAATAATATATGGTATGGTATTGAACAGGAGCAGACAATAATTCAGCAGTAAGAAGAGAGACCTCCGAGATAGAAATATGAATCTATAGAACCTTAATTTACCCTGCAGATCAATAAATAACAGATAAATTTTTAGTGTATAGTGTTAGAAAACTTAGCTCATTATGTGGAGGAAAATAAGATTGAATCACTACCTAGCAATATGTTAAAAAGAAGATCCCAATAGAATTAAATACTTAATGGTAACACTATAAAAATAATAGCAGGAAATGTTGGAAAGTGTCTTACTGATAAGAAAAAAACTCTTTAAAATTTGAAAAGCACAAACCATAAAGTAAAAAAATCTTGCTTAATGAGATTATATAAAATGAAGAATGTATGTTCATAATGTACTCAACAAAATTAGTAAATATATAAAAGAATGGGGAAAAAAAAATACTTGAAGTCTACAAATAGCAGGGCAACCAAAGATAGAATTCTTGAAAATCAACAAGTTAACCCAAATTTTAAAAAAAAAATTGAAAAAGAATGTGAATAAGAATTTTACAGTGTAAGAAATCAAAAAAATCTAAAAAAAAATATAAGCAAGTGCTCAAAATCATTAGGAGACAGAGAATTACACATTTAAAGGCAATGAGATGTCATGTTCCTTTATGAAATGGCAAAATAAATTAGAAAACTAAATAATACAAAGTGTTAGCATAGATATAAGATGTATGAAGTCCTATGTGCTGCTGCTAAGAATGTAGATTGTAATATCCATTCTGGAGAGAAATTGTCATTTCCTAATAAAATAAAATTATGTATGCCTTATAGTCCAAAAATTACACTCCTTGATTTACAGTTCTAAAAAATTCTCACACTAGTCATCGGAGACATGTATATAGATGTTCATTGCAGCAATATTTATAGCAATAGGGAGTTTAATGCAACCTGAGAATGCATTGCTAGAAAGATAGAAAAGAGAACGAAGTAGATGCACACCATGAAATATTGTGCAGAGTATTGAAACAATGGGTTAGAGGTGCACAAAGAAACATGAATATTCTTAGAACATAGAGATAGATAAATAGGCAGACAGACAGACTGATCACATTTAACACAACACCATCTAAGTACATTAAAATATACGAACACAAACTGATATACACTTGCTAAAAAATGCAAAATACACATTAAACATACTAATGTAATGACTATTGGATTAACAGGAGTAACAGTGAAATATGGGAATAAATAAATAAGGACAAGATGAGAGGGACTTTGCATAGACCATCGATGATAATGTGTCGTGAACTGAGATAGCATAATTAACTCAACCTATACATCTGAGATCCAGAAAATAATAAAATAAAACAAGAAAATACTATTTGGTATTCAGGGGACCTAGAGACTGATGACATACTGTTGCACACAGTACTACACATTTAGCTAATATTAACTTGTATCCTGCACTCAGATCTCTTAGGAAGGTACAGGACTTTATTTTCACCCCACGGAAGGTCTCAAGTTTTTGTCAGAAGATACAGGTTTTTATTTATTTATTTATTTATTTATTTTTATTACATATATCTATGGGGTGCATAATTGACTATCAGTATTTGTGTACAGTATGTGATGATCAAATCAATATTATTAGCATGTTCATCATTACAAATTGTAATTACTCTTTGTGTCCCTTACCCAATTACTCCCTAACCACCCTCCCCCTCCTGCTTTCCCACCTCTAGTTACCATAGGTCCGTTCTCTCCTGAAAATTCAACATTTTATTGTGGTCTTTTTTTCTTTCTTTTTTTTCTTCTTCAGCTCCTTTGCTAAGGAATTTCTTCCAGCTTATCATGTGCATACATATATGAAAAAACAGCAAAAGAGGATAATCTTGGAATTTCTCACTTTGAAACAGTTTTTAACTATTTACTAAAATATTCCAATCACTTTTAAAGGTGTCACTTTTTAATGTAAGAAAAGTTTAATTTGAAGATAATATGAAACTGCAATAGCTTATTAAACATAAAGAATAAAAGAACTAGTGAAGCTTTAAAACGGTAATTAAAAGAGCTGATGTGTGTGTGATGCATTTATTCAGCATCTTCTACCAGTAAGTCATGACAATGTTAAAAATTTTGCCTATTTATTCAAATTACTGTTATTGCTGAAATTTCTGTCTTCATCAACTGTCAAAGTTCTGTGCTATCACTGAATTTGAGCCACCAAAAGTTGTAAACGATGTACTGAGAATACCAGATACGTGTACATACTGCCTGCTGCAATCCAATCTCCCTCCTTAAAAGGAAGTACAAACACAGAGGCTCTGTCACTATCACAGAACTAGGGAAAGGGGGTGGGGAAAGCTAGCTGTGGCTTCTGAATCAAAGTGAAACTAGAAATGACAAAATAATTTAATAGTTCTCCATGTAGAAAGGATCTACTTTACTTCAGGGAGCTTTTAAGTTTATGAAGAAATTTACATGTACTATTTTTAGTGAGTCACTGTTTTATAAATGTCTGTGAAATAGGTAACTTGCTATTATCTTGATAATTAGATAATATTGGCAATAAGATAATGATAATCCCCTTAAGGAACAAGGCACTGTGTCTACAAAGACATTTTTGTAAATATGCTAAAGGCCACTTAGTTGTTATGCTAAGGTGTGATTTGTCATAGGTTTCCTGGTTCCACTTCAGAATCATTTTCCCTAGCATGATTTAAAACTTCCATCAGACCATAAACAGCGACCTCAAGTTATTTCCCAATTTGACTCAGGAGTTACATTTCTCTAATGAGTGCCATTACTGAAATACATAACTTTTACCAGAAAGGCAGGGGTGGGGAGAGTGCTGATAGAATCATAGAGAAATCTGGTACAATTTATGATCTGACCTAATAGTTTCAAGCTGGATGATGTTGATTTGGTTGTGTTTTATGGTCGTGCTCCATAATCCATGTGGATGAATAAAAATGTATGTTTTAAATAAAACATAAAATAATACTATAATGTTGGTAAATTGATAAATCCATGCACTGCTTTATTGTTAACTTTATTTATATGATTTTATTGGATAACAGTGTATAAACAGAAAAAAATAACTATAGACTAAATAATAAAAATTTTAAAAATGCAAATTTATAAATGTAGTGCTGGGGCTCAGTTGGTTAGAGCTCAGTGTTATAACACCAAGATCAAGAGTTCAGATCCCCTTACTGGCAAACCACCAACAGAAAGCAAAACAAAGCAAAACAACCCCACTTAACTAGAAATGTAGTGCCGGACTCCTCCACAAATCAGGATAGTGTTTTCCATATGTTAGTTGTGTTGACAAAGAAATAAAGTGTCATTATAAAATGACATAGGATGCAGATTTGTTTGTAGAGAGGCAATTATAGGTCACTGACAGGAGAAAGAAGATACTCAAAATTCCTTGAGTGAAAATAGAGTCTCATAAATCCCTGCCCAGAAAACCTCTCACACACTTTCAATATCTTGTGATTAATTTGGCCAACAGCTCTTTTTAGCAACTGCAAATAGCCCAGGATGGGAGGGAAGCTAGTTAATAGAATACTCACAGCTTGGTGTCAATCATTTTAATTAAATCAGGGTTTTACCAATTGTAGATGTCGACTCACTGGTCAGTTTCCTGGAGCAATATTTAAAATAAAGTGAAATGGAAAATGAATAGAATAGAAAACATAACAGTAGATTGCAAGTGGTAGGTACAATATGATCTGTGAAATGTTTGTTTCAGTTATTTCATGTGTGTGTTTATATGTTTACATTTAGAATGTAAAGTGTATTTCTTGTGGTTCCTAAAATTTTTAAAGCCAATGACTGCGGTGAACTTTGTGCTGACAGCCTAAGAAATGTTGATGGAGGTGGAAAAAAAGGGGAAAGAAACTGATGGAGCAAGTTTCTTTGAAGCCTGTAGCTTTTGAAGGCCAAAAGGACCATGGACACCGACTACCACGGGTCAGAAGACTCAGGTAACAACACAGAGGTCTAGACACTGGCAGTGAAGTAAGATGCCTGGACTAGTTAGTAATGCCTCTCAGCACAGTTGCCCCAACTTTAGCAATTTTCTGCATTCTAAGCCAGGAATCTGCAAACCATGTTTTTAAATATTGCATACTTCACAAACTAAGGATACTTTTTTAAATAGTCAAAAAAACAAAAGAAGAATAACATTGTGTGACATATGAAAATTATATGAAATTCAAAATTCACTATCCAGAAACACTGACACAGCCACACCCATTCACTTGCATATAGCCTGTGATTTCTTTGGTGCTACAGTGGCAGAGTTGAGTTGTTGCAACAGACACTGTATGGCTAGCAAACCTTAGAATAGTTACTCTCTGGCCCATTAGAGGAAAAGTTTGCTGACCCCTGGTCTATTCCACATAGGTCGCAATGTGCTACAGCTGGTCCTACTGTCAGACTGGCTCACAGAGCAGATTGAGAGCATCTCCTCCCAACTCTGTGTTGAACTCCATCACCTTGGGAACCTGACATGAGCCATGGGAGGAGTATTTACACCACTGAAATCAATAGGTAAAAAAACAGGACCTTTTTTTTTCACCTGAGAGCCAGTTGTTAAACATTTACCAACATACCACTGTATTTAACACATACTGGCCACATTTAAAAGGTGTGAATTTAGGTGGGTAAAAACCTAAGTGACCACAGTTTTCCATTGATTAGCCTTTCCTCTCCACACCATGGGAGATGGCTTTTAGGATGAAATGAGATTAGGCAGTCACACGCCCTATTTAAAACAATGACAACTTAAAAAACATTAAGTGTTTTATTAATATTAATTTATTAATTTATATTAATTTATCTCTATTGGGAGATTTATGGTCATTTTCAAAACAGTATGCCCTGAAAATATGGGATGGAGGCTGATGATCTTCAGATTTTACATAGGATAGTTAATGTTATCCTTTTTAATATTTTTCTAAACATAGTTTTCTTCAATTTGAGTTAAAACTTTAAGATTTTTTTAAATATAGGAAAGGACTGTTAGAAACCTTTTTATTCAAGAGATTTAAGTCAAAACATTCAGCCATAGTCTTTTGATACCAAATTTAAAAAAAAAAAAAGTCATCAGCAGAGGGATGCAAAGTGTGGTCTTTTTTGTTATTTCTTGGTAAGTTTTGAACTGATATCTTGTAAGTGTCACTGCTCCCCTTACAATTTCAGGTATCTGTAGAAAACTTCAGAATCATCGGATAATGTTTTCTTTCTACTGCCCAAATTAAAATGTTATCATCTTCTCTTGAATATGTTTTTACTATGGAAATAGTTATGCTTTAATAATGTAATCTGACATGGTGGAAAACACAGTGTTTGATGTTACATAGAAATGGGAATCCTTTTTACTTTCTTCATTTTTTTCACATCTAAAATTGGGCAGTGTAGAGGCAATAAGGAAGAGAAAGGGATTTTCATGTCTGTTCTTTCTCCAAAGATTCTTGAGTTGGGCGGAAGTCTGCATGATGTGGGATGGAATCTCTTCTCCATCATTTAACAGTTGAGTTATTTCGGGCAAGTCCTTTCACTTTCTGAGCATATGCATGGTAAATTTCTACAGGGGTAAAATGATGGTACATACCTCGAAGTATTTCTGTTAAAACAAAGTAAGATACTACAGATAACACACATGCTAAATATTTAATAAAGGTGAACTACTGCTATTTTACACTGTGGTTCAGGCCATTTGTATGTATTCTCATTATTACATTCTTCGTCCTTATACTTATTGATATTTTTTTAAACCTTCAGTATTATGTTTGAGAATTTAATTTTTGTCTTTCAGATTTTAAAATACTTTATTAAACCCAAAATTATCCACTATGTCGTGATTATGAAAGTTTCCTTTTTTTAAATTTATTCATTTCTCTGTTATTTAATCTCTTTTTATTTGATTGGTATCTCCTCATGGAGGTTAAAAAAAAACAGAAGGGGAGACTCTCAATCAGTGTGTTTTATTAAGGTATGATTTTGGAGCTCTAGATTTTACCTATGAATGTCTATCTAGAGATATCTCTGCATTAGGATTTATTGGATAATTGCATAGAACTGTTTGGATCTAAGTAGAAGAATAAGAAAAATAATTGTAAAATGACCAGCATCAAACAGTTTATTGAAGTAGATTTCTCCTCAGTTCTAGTCAAGTGCTTTCTCTCAGAATCTGAAAATTGGTTCAATAAGTAGGACAATAAAAAATAGCCACTTTTCACTCCACATGTATTTGTGAAGGTTTTGTATGTACTAGACACTATAAAGAATTGAAAGAAAAGTCAAAACTCCATCTCGCTTAGGAAGAAAATAACACAGAACCTCCAGCAGAGAACTTTCTTCAGGTAGGTCTGGGCATTAAAGCCAACTCTCTGAATAAATATCTCTGGCAGATTTTTATATAATGTGAAAGAAATTTGCCATATAGAAAGGATCATGTACTCCCCTATTTTTCATTCCTTACTTTAACAAAGGAATAAATATGTGTATTTATATCCAAGACCACTATAGACCTGAAAACAAAAGTGAAGGAGACTTTGTACCCTGACTCAAGAGGAATAGTTGCTATGCAACAGGTTGAGGACTACAACAAAACACTGTATTCAGAGGAGGGATTACCTGATGAAGCCTGAAACACACTGTCCCATAAGCTGTGGGGACTAGCAAAAATGTTTAAGCCTGCTTGTAAGATGCGTTCCTTAGTGATGGTGTCAAATCAGGACATCTGTGAAGGCAGATGAATTTCTTCATGAAATTTTAACTTCAGTGATGACAGAGAGGTAGCTTAAGTGCATAATTTCAAGTCTAAGGTGTTTCTTAAATACTAAAGCTGGTGTTTGTATTTCTCCATATATTATTAAATCATTATTTAGAAGTATTTTTTTTTCCTTTTTGTCTTTTTTCGTGACCGTCAACGGGATCGCAACCCTCGGTGTCGTGCCCGCACCGTGCTCAATCAGTGAGCGGACAGGTCTCTTTATGGGATCCGAACTCTTGGTGGGAGTGCCACCGCGCTCCCAAGCGCCACACTCTACTGAGTGCGCCACCGGGCCAGCCCTAGAAGTATATTTTAACATTATCTAGCCAGCTTAAATGTTTTAGTTCCATCTCTGTAATTTATTAATTTCATCATCATTTCTGAGGAAAGATGACGAAACAGAAAATTGTTTCTTTTAAAGCATAATTCCATTAAATTTTTTGAATAATTTCACATAAGTGGTTATAGAAATGCAGAATTTATAACTTGGTTTATTATAATCCTATGCCACAAATAAAAAGTATCCACACTTGTAACTTGTATCACTAAACAGTAACATTTTTCAATATCTTCTCAACTTTAGTGAGTTCAAAATCACCAACTGATATTTCAAATCATGAATTTTGTTGCCAATTTTTCTATTCTCTATTGGCTATTAAATACAGAAGTGCATATCATTATCTAAAATCTCAATGTACAATCATTAGTAAACATTTTTTAAGATTTAAAAAAAAAACTTTTTAAAGATGCTATTGTTTCATAAATTGAGATGCATTTGAAAACCAAAGTAAAACTAACCCTACAGTCACATCAAAGTTTTGTTTTTATTCTGATTATCGCCAGCCCACCATAAAATGCTTTAACTAAAATAGGTCTGTTTAATTAGGGTGGCCCCAAGTGCGGGCTTAAGACAACTTTGGTTTATGTCTGATATCCTGCTTACTTTCACATTTGTCCTGGATTAAAAAATAAATTATATTTACCCTTGAATTAACTGAATATAAGAAAATGGCCATATTTCACTTGTGGTTATACCATGTGCCAGAAAAATGGGGGAAATTTGTGTAATTGTGTACAAACACCAAAAGCTAGATTGCAGTGAAATTTAATCCTCAGCAATTTGTGAGAAGATTGGTTCATTATCACTTGCCCGAAGTGTATATATGGTTCACATATACATTTAACTTTTTATATTTATTTGATAAAATGTCTTAATCAACTTTGGGTTAAGTCTACAACACACAAAAAGTGATTATTTCAGGGCCAAATTTGATTGACCATAATAAAGACTATAATTATCTCTTTTTTTTTAACTGTAAAATTTCCTAGTTGTTCAACAAAACCATGACTAATGTAACTGCCTATCATGCCCTTCTTTTATAGGGACATCAGCTCCGCTCTTTTGCTGAATCACCTTTAATTCAAGGTTATCTTTGTAATTTGATCTCTCCATTATGCCAAAATTACTCTTACCAAGAACATCAGCCCCTTCCCTTGATACCAAAAAGATAGATTTGATATATATCAATGACTGGAACTTTGCTACTAAGAATTATAAATTACTGTAGCTGACAAATTAAAGTCTTAAAATCTAATTACTTAAATTTGTTGTAAGTGCATTAAATTATTATGAAAGGAGCTACAGTGAAATCTCCAAGTACCAGTCTTCTCTTCATATCTAAAGAACAAGTTGCTGCTTTTCCTATCATGCCTTGGGGATATATTTTACTGTGTAGAAAACGATCAAAAGAGTTTAGAAAATAAAACTTCACTCTGTTTTTCAGTCTTTAAACTTTAACATGCGTTTGGCCACAATGATACTGGCTGCAATGGTGATAGTTCAAGCTAATTTTTCAGTGATTTAATTTGTTAAATACTTATACAATCTTTTATATTAATAATAACCTTCATTTTTACCTCATCTGAATTTGAAGAAAAAGAGCCATGAAAACTCTTTTTTTAAATCCTCGATCTAATAACAATGAGGCAGACATTTATTTCAAGAATGTTCACACACAAGTTCAGAAATAGAAAATGTTCTCTATATTAGAAATAGGAAGAAACAACTTAAAATAATAAAATAACTTAGTGTTCATTTCTCCTCCCCCTTCCTCAAACCCCAATACTCTACTTCCATATGAAATTAAAATAGAATATTTTGCCTGATAATCATTATTAATTTTGTTAATCTTCAAATTCAAAATTCAATTATTATATAGAAAATAGT
Source organism: Galeopterus variegatus (assembly GCF_000696425.1). Lineage (NCBI taxonomy): Eukaryota > Metazoa > Chordata > Mammalia > Dermoptera > Cynocephalidae > Galeopterus > Galeopterus variegatus. The sequence goes on from NW_007728385.1 coordinate 231,053, forward strand.
TTTTTGATATTATTTAGTAAAATGAGAACACTATTCTTTTATTTTTTATTTTTTTTATTTATTTATTTTTTTTTTTGTCTTTTGTCTTTTTTTCCGTGTCCGGCAACGGATTGCAACCCTCAGTGTTGCCCCCATACCGGACCGGGGACCAGCAATGGGATTGCAAGCCTCGGTGTTGCTCCCGTGCCTCGCTCAGCCAGTGAGCGGGAGCCGGTCCGTATGTGGGATCCGAACCCTCGGACGGGAGCGCCGCCGCGCTTCCCAAGCAGCGCACTATCCAGTGCGCCACCGGGCCGGCCCCAACACTATTCTTTTAAAAGCAAATTAACAAAAGAACACCTTGTATGTTTTTGCAATTGAGCAAAACAATTTTTGTCAACAGAAGATAAAAATGTTAGAAACTTGTTTATTAAAAAAATGTTTCTTCCTTTTAAGTGATAGTTTAGACTTAGTGTTATTGAAAACAATAATCATGAGAAATATAGTTTGTAAATTTTTGAGCCATGGACCCTTTGACAGTCTGGGAAGTGTATAGATTTCTTCTTAGAAAAATAGTTTCAAAAGCATAAAACAAAACACAAAGGAAACCAAATATAGGTTAAACTTAAATCTCAATGTAAGATCCCTTTATGTAGAATATGGTAAGTTAATAAATTAGGTTATCCCCATTAAGTTCCATTGTAAAGCAAATATATCAAAGTGATGCATGTCAACATAATTGACAAGGGCAGAAATCTAAGTTGAACCTAATACCTCAAGTATAAAGATAGATAGCGAAGCTGTTCTGAAATGATAGAATAATTGTCATGTCAAAATTAGATACAAAGCTTTTTAAGATCTGTTAGAAATCCAAGCAGATTGTCCATTTTATATAATCTGCCTAATTTACCTAGCTCTAGATAGAAAACTCTGATTTTTTAAAAGTAATATTGTGTTCAATATTTTCTCTCCTGAAGGCTCTTCCTGACTTACCTGTAGTAAGAATTATTTTTTCTCCTGTGCTGTCAATGCATTTTTCCTCTTACATTTCAATCACAGCACCTTAACATTTTAACTAATGTCTTGTCTCATTTCCCTTATAGAATGTGAGTTCCCAGAGGACAGTGACCATACCTTACACATTTTTATTTATTTATTTTATTATTATTATTTTTTAACATGTACATATTTGTGAGATCCACTGTGTTCTTTCAATACACACGTGTACTATACAATGATTCATTTAGGGTAAATAGAACAGTTTTGTAACCATTAGTTCACCACTTCTCCTTCCCCCCATCTCTGTCCCCTCCTGGCCTCTGGTAACCTTTATTCTACTCTCTACTTCTATGAGAACCGCTTTTTTTTCTTTTTTATTAGATTCCATATATGAGTGATTTAAGCTTCTTTTTAAAAGTTTTAGTTTTTATAGTCTCACTGTAGGATACAGGTTAATATACAAAAGTCAATTACTTTCCTATGTACTACCAATGAACAGTTGGAATTTGAAATTAAAGCCACAACATAATTTATATTAGCATAAAAAATTAAGATACTAAGGTATAAATCTAACAAAATATATACATGAAAAGAAAATATATTCGTGAAAAGAAATTTGCAAGACTCACACTTCCGCATTTCAGAAGTCAACACAAAGCTATAGTAATTAACACAGTGTGGTACTGGCATACTACAGACAGACAGACATATAGATCGATGAATAAAACTTAGAGTCCAGAAATAAATCCTCCTGCTTACAGTCAATTGACTTTTGTCCAGAATGCCAAGGCAATTCACAGGGAAAGAACAGTCTTTCAACAAGTATTACTGGGGTAACTGGATATCTAAGGCAAAATAATGAAATTGTATCTCTCCCTTACACTATATGAAGAAATTAACTCCAAATGAATCACGGGCTAAGTGCAATTGCTAAAACTATTAAACTCTTAGAAGAAAACATAGAAATTAATCTTCCTGATTTGTGTTAAACAAAGCCTTGCTAGACGTAACACCAAAACCACAAGCAACAAAAGAAAAAAAAAAATAGATCAATTGTACCTCATCAAAATTAAAAACCTTTTTTTCTTCAAAGGATACCATTAATAAAGTGAGAAGGCAATATACAGAATGGAAAAAAGTACTTGTAAGTCCTATACATAAGTCCTATATTAAGGTTATATTATTCAAAATATATAAAGAAATTTTACAACTCAATAATGTTAATAATAAAAAGACACATAAGCCAATTAAAAATGGGCAAAAGATCTGAATAGACACTACTCAAAAAAGGTACACAAAGGCCAATAGCAAATGAGATGTTCAACATCATTAGCCATTATGGAAATGGAAGTCAAAATCACAACAAGTTTCTACTGCGCACTTACTAGAACAGCTACCACCAAACCAACAGGTAATGACAAGTGTCAGCAAGAATGTGGAGAAATTAGAACCCTAATACATTGCTGATGGGAATGTGAAGTGAAACAGACACTTTGGAAATCAGTTTGGCAATTCCTTGAATGTTAAACTTTTACAGTATTTTCACTGCTAAGAATATAGACAGAAGAAATGAAAACACACATCCGCACCAAATCTTGTACAGGATTTTTCATAGCATCATTATGTATTCATAATACCCATAAAGTGTAAGCAATCCAAATGTTTATCAACTAATGAATGGATAAATAAAATAGTGTAAAAACCCATACAATAGAATATTTTTCAACAGTAAAAATAATGAAATACTGATATACGCAGCAACATGCGTGAAACTTGTTACTATTATGCTGAGTGAAAGAAGACACAAAGGACCTTATAATTTATACTGTATGATTCCATTAATATGTAACATATAGCATAAGTAAATTCACAGATAAAGTAAATTAGTGGTTTCCTAGGGCTGAGGAAGAAGTTTGATAAATGAGCAGAAACTACTAATCAGTGCGATGTTTCTTTTTAGATGATGAAAATGTTTTAAAATTGACTGTGGTGATGATTTCACAACTCTGGGTATGTACTAAAAACTATCTAATTATGTACATTAAGTGGGTGAATTGTATGGTATGCAAATTATATCTTAATACAGCTGCTAAGAAATATATATACTCATAAAAGAAATGTATAAGAATGTTCATAACAGCACTATTCATGGTAGTCCCAAACTGGAAACAAGCCAAATGCCCATTATTTGTAAAATAGATAAATAAGTTATGGTGTATTCATACAATGGAAAACTATACAAGAATAAAAAAATGACAAAAATATTCAACAGCATGGACAGAACTCATAAATACAATGTTTACTGGAAGCAAATAAAAAAATTACATATTGTGTGAGTCCTTTTACATACAAATGAAAAATAGATATAATTGATCCACTGTATTTGACTTCAGGAAAGTGGTTACTCTGTACTGGGGCACTGATGAGGTTTGTAGGTTCCTGGTAGTACTGTTTCTTGATCTGAACAGTGATTTCATGGATGTATTGATGTGAAAATTTATTGAGCTATACTTTTCTGTATGTTTGTTAAACTTTATTAAAAGTTTGACAAATTCTCTTTAAAGAAGTGATATCATTTTAGAATGTTCTTTTTTATAACCAAATGGGCAGTTTTTTACAAAAGTTTTTAGATAAATTTTCATCGGAAGTAATTGAAATAAACATGGTCAGTTAGCTCAGTTGGTTAGAGCGTAGTGTTAGTAATACCAAGTTCAGGGGTTCATCGAATCCCCATACCACCAACCTTCCAAAAAAAAAAGAAAAGAAAAGAAAAGTAATTGAAATAAAATATTAAGTATGGATGAGTTTCAGTTGTGCAAAAACTTTATTTTCTGACAATAAGTTGATAATATATCACCATATAAAGTTTATAAATTTTCCAGATGTATTCAATTTGCAAGGAATAAGACACCTTGCAATATATGCTGTATAACTGAATACTCAGCTGTAGAGTAGCCATATGGTCACTGAGTTAATCAGCAACTGATGAGCACATTAACCCCATGCTTAAGCTGGGCATCTCTTGTAATAATTGTACTACCCTTCTTTAAGCTTAACTAGTAGAAATATAAATTCATATAACAAACTGAGAATATGCTATTCACTCTAAAGTGTTAATTAAATTATATTTGGGATTTAAAAAAACAATATGGACTGAGGTTTGCCAGAAGAGGTGTCAGGATTCTAAGCTTAGCTTGATTTTTGTTCTTCTTGTTGTTTTATTAAACCTAAGCAAAATTTACTTAGCAAGACAAAAAATAAAAATAATATTATTCTAAGAAATAATAGCTTAGACGTATGAGCATAAAACATGGTGCATGACAGATATTAAATAGGGAGAATGAAAGAATAAATGAAAGGGATAAGGATTGAGAAAATGGTTAAATGAATAATGGAGCTAGATGTGTGGGTGAGTGAAGACTTTTATAAACACCTTTAGAATAATTTATGACAACTAAACTGTGGGAAAATGTTTCTTAAATTATGGATTGTAAAGCTTTATCTGGTCATGATATTAAAGAATTTTCAGAGCTATTAAGAAAAGACAAAAGTATGTGGATCACATAATTGAAACATTCATCATACAATACATGAAATATATGGAAAGGATTAAGAATGATAACTAAGCTTTAATAAGTTATGAAAGGTATACTAGAGGTAATCACTGGGCAATTAAAAAGGAGAAAAAAAGTATAATAAAAGAGGAGAGAAATCATAATCATCATCTTTTTAATTTTTGTTTACTTTTAAATTAATAGCCCCAACTGACAGGGAGTAATAAAGTAAAAAAGGCCATACATTTTTTTTTTCACTTTAAACCTTATTTAAGCAATGAAAGGACCAAGCTGTTTAACATAGAGTCTAAAGTATAATGAATAGATTAGACAATTCTCTGCTTTATCTGATTAAATTAACCAAAAGTTCTTTATTCTTGTTGTAAATTGAATCACTTTTAAAGATTATTTTAAAAGTTTTGAATCTCAGGTCCCAGATCAGATTAACCCTCTAGGGGTGGGGTAAATATTTTCCCATTTAATCCTCAAAGGAAATGAAAATCATTGAAATAGGTTTTAGTGTTACTCCATTTTACAGGTAAAGATAGAGTGGCTCACAGAAGTTTACTAAGAAGACTGAGGAAATTAGTAAATAGCAGTGTGGGATTCAAATTTAAATGCTCTGATTCCATGTATGATGTTCTTCCCAGTTGACTGTGAAACTTCCCCATTATGAAAGGACTTTGAAATGAGTCCTCAGAGCCACTAGTAATTATTTAGAATTGTAGAGTATGAGAAAGTCTCTGTAGGCGGCAAATGGACAAATGCAGTCTAATGGAGAGCGCTGATTCATACACGGTATTATTGTGCTCTGTGATAATACTTTGATAAGGGATATGTATAAGGCTTTTTAGGAACATGGAGGTTACTTTAGTTAGGGACAGGAGGAGGAGAATACCATCCTTTCAATAAGTTCCCTTTTTTACAAAAAAAAGGGGTATTTCAAAAAAGTAATTGAGAAAAATATAAAAAGACCTCACAAGAGCTAGAAAGTGACCAGATGATTACTCTTCCTCTTCATTTTGGAGTTGTCCGGCGGCTTTGCAAGTTGGCTTTACCCACCTCTGAGAGAGGTTGGCCTTTCTCTTTTCACTCATAGCTTCTCTGAGCAGGTGAAGATTTTAGCAACTACTTAACACTCCTCTTTACCTCCTCTGGGGAAAATAGAATAATTTAGTCAGGCTCCCTGGACTCTGGTGTGGTTGGGTGTGGTGCAGCACATTTCTTGTAAACAAGTTGTGTGTGGGTGGAGTTAGTGCCCATGTGCACCAATTTATCTTTTTAGTTTGTTGCTATTGTGTGCTCTTCAGTTTGTGAAGCAGGGCTGGCCAGCAGACCTTGTGTCTAAAAATAGAGCATGTTTACTCTAATGGCAGTTGCTCAGTTTTTCTCTGGACTTTGCTGGTAGCAGTTGAGTTTCTGAGTTTCTCTTTGGACTGCTTAGCTCTTAGATGTGTGTGTGCTGAATAAAGACTATTCCTACTTTAACCAAGGCTCCAAGGACCTTTTTGCCAGTTGCCTAGCTCATAGACCTGCACATGAAGGGTTTGTGAATGAGACTGAGGGGTCTTTGAGCTCCAGACCCAGCCTTAGCTCTACAACCTTTCCTTGCTTTATATTTCTCCATTGCACTTACACTCTCTGATATACTATATATTTTCGTTTTCTATTTATTTACTATCACTACCCCTGGGAAGGAAGCATCAGAGGGCAGAATTTTTTATCAGTTTGATTCACTGCCATGTCCTCAGTACCTACGTAGTAGTTGGAATATGTAGAACCTCAATAAATATGCACTGAATAAGTTAATAAATGAATAACTAAAAGGATGACTTCTTTGAAAACTTGAGCCTTCTCCTGGTGATTTGAGATTTGCTTCTTGTAGACAGCCACCTGTTTCTTTACAGCAGCCAGAAGTTTCAATCAGGGAATGAGTTCAAGCTCAGTTTTCAGGTTCATTCTTTCTTGTATTTGACAAACAAGATTTGCATTTATTTATTCACAGGCTTCAGAGATTTTTCCCCCTATTTTCTGAAATAGATAGTGTCCATATGTTTTTGTTTACTGTTTTTATTTTTTTAGTTTTTTGTGGTTGGCTGATAAGGAGATCTGAACCCTTGACCTTGGTTTTACCAGCACCACTCTCTAACCAAGTGCTGTAATTGACCAGCCCTTAACGTCAAGTTTATTGTACTGAGGCAGCGCCATGATCAAGTGGAAAAAAGCAATATATTTGGAATTCCAGTACTGAAGTTGATATCTGTACTCTGTCTGATACTTGTGATACTTAAACTATTTATTTAACTAATTTGTAAGATAAAAGAAATAATAAAAATGTAGTTGTTTTAAGCAGTTAAACAACAGATACATTTTAAAAGCTATTACAGGTTTTTTGTTAATTTTTTTCTGTAAAATCATATCTTGTTCATGGGTATTAGAGTTGTTTCCAATTTGGGATTATTACAAGTAAAACTGCTATGCAGTTTATTGTAAAGTCCTTTTATGGATATATGCTATAATTCCCGTAGGTAAATACCTATGAGTGTAGTAGCTGGATTACATATATGGAGAATTCTTAATATTTTAAGAAAATATCGAATTTCTTTCCAAAGTTATTTTAGCATTTTACATTGCACTAGTGATGTATGAAGTTCTAGATCCACTGTATCATTGTCAATATTTGTTACAACAAGTCTTAAAAAAAATTGTCTATTCTAGTAGGTGTGTAGTGGTATCCCATTGAGGTTTTAATTTGTATTGACCAAATGACTAATGATGTTGAGCATTTATTATTGAGCTTATTTATTACTCATATATCTTATTTGATGCAATCTTTCAAATGTTTTGCTCATTTAGTTGTGTTGTATTATTGAGTTTGGGGAGCTCTTTACATATTCAGGATATAAGTCCTTTATCATACATATTATTTAAAAATATTTTTTTCCATTCACAGCTTGTTTTCATATTTTCTTAATAATTTTTTAAAAGAACATCTTTTTAAATTTTAAATAAACATCAATATTTTCTTTTATGGATAATGCTTTAGACATTATATCTAAGAGATAATTACCTAACCCCAAGGTCACAAAAATGTTCTAGGTTTTCTTCTAGAAGTTTTATAATTTTAGGTTTTCCCTTCAAGTCTATAATACATTTTGAGTTAACACCTACATAATGGTATGAGTTATGGACTGATGCTCAGTTTTTTTCCTGCATATGTATTTCTAATTGTTTCAGTATCATTTATTGAAAGACTATCTTTTTCCACTGAATTGCCTTTGTGCTTTGTTAAAAACGAATTTCCAGGTTTCTGTAGATCTATTTCAGGACTCTGTATTTTTCAACATCAATTTTCCACTCTTTATCTCAATACGAAAATGTCTTGTTTATTGTACTTTTATAATAATTCTTGAAATCAACCAGTGTTCATCTTCCAATTCATATTTTTCAAAGCCATATTGGTTATTTTAGGTTCTTTGCATTTTTATACACATTTTGGGATAAAATTGTAAATTTCTGCTAAAAAACCTTGCTACTATTAAATTGAGATTGTGTGTTGAATCAAAAATTCAACTTGGGGAGTATTGACATCTTAATATTGAATCTTCCAATCCAATAACATACTTTTCTCCATTTACTTAGGTCTTTTAAAATTTCTCTCAGTGATTTTATGTAGTTTTCAATGTGCGGGTCTCTTATGTCTTTTAAAATATGCTTACTAAATATTTCATAACTTTGATGCTACTTTAAATGGCAATTTAAAAATTTCAACTTTCATTGATATTGTGTAGAAATTTAACCAAATTTTGTATCTCAAATAGCACTAAACTCCATTCCTAGTTCTCATAGCTTTTTGTAGATGTTAGTGTTAGATAATTGTATGTTCTATGAATAAAGATAGTTTTATTTCTTCTTTTCCAATATTGGCGATTTTACATCAACCTGGTAAAGGACATCAATGGAAAACCTACAGATGGTTTTTCAGTATTGTACATTTAAGAATATTGTGGTATTCTATTATTGTTGTTTTAGTTTGTGTGTTCAGGTTTCTTGAGCATTTTAAACTACCTCCACAGCAACCAGTGTCATTCTGCTAGATGGAGATTAAGAATCTTAGCAAAAATAGAAGAGAGGTATTCCTCCATCCAAGTGAAAACACAAAAGCCCTGACTCCCTTGAAGTTTTGGTTTAGGGATGGTTGGATCACCTGGCAGCCAGATCAACTATAATCTCTACTCTTTCTTTGTCCTGTCCCTCTCTTGCCCCATCTTCACACAAGTTATAAACCATGGGAATACTCGACTCTTCTTGCTCTATGGCTGTGCTAGGACTCCATGTTCCTATATTGGAGACATCCATGTACTTAGACCTTATGACCCCATTTTCTATTTCCTTTAGATAGAAACCCTGAAAATATATTTGATAGTGAATGATCTGGAACATTATTCCAATTTAGCCTTCCAAAACTTGTTTTCATTACCTCCTTTCTGCTTTGTTTCATCTACACTATATACTCTCCTACATTATGGAAAAGTGAATTAAAGCTGAGCACATGTTAGGTACAAAAAAAAATGTTTTACTTTTGCTTATGAATTATAATGTGCTTCTATGTATCTTTTCTTCCCCTTTGCATATTTATTGAGATTACCACATTTTATAAATTTAACCAAAGGAAACAAAGGAAATGAGAATGTCAAGAACATGTATTTATATAAGGATTTCCACCTTGTATGTATTACACCATTTCTTGCTAATGTATTGACTCATTCTTGCATTGGGCTATTATAGTTCAGTATCCCATTTAAATTACTACAAGAGCACAAAAGTTAGAAATGGTAAATTTTTAAAATTCAAAGAAACTGTTTTCCTGAAAAATTAAAGTTTGATCAAGTAGTTTATTAAAAGAAAAGTCTAATTTAAGACAAATTTTAATTCTCTAAAGTGTGATGTGCCACCAACTATGTGTGTGTATGTGTTTTTGTTTGTTACATACTATGTTTCCTGAAAAAGATATTTGTTTCTCTTGCAAAGTAAGTCCTGTTTATGGAGCACACTAAATTTGGCTTTTTCCAAAGTTTGATATAAACTATAGATTTTGCCTGTGAAGTTCTAAAAAAATTATTTGATTTTAAAGATAATGTTTGAAAGTATTTATTAAATTATGACCCATATCCACCTTTTGTATGGTTTACTGTTCCTTTTCCTGCATTTAAATTTTCAGATAATTGAGAATATGCAACAACAAGAAATGAGATACTAGATCAATTTGAACTAATATAAGCAAATTCCCAAATAAGCATAGAAATACTTATGGGATCTTGTTGAGCTTAGTTCTTAATTAAATTAAATTTTCAGATAATTGAGAATATGCAACAACAAGAAATGAGATACTAGATCAATTTGAACTAATATAATCAAATTCCCAAATAAGCATAGAAATACTTATGGGATCTTGTTGAGCTTAGTTCTTAATTAAATCTTAAAGCTCATTTTCTTAACTATATTGCAACGACTTTGAATGGCATTTTTAGATGTCCTGTTCCCTTGGTGCTTTCTATTAATTAGCATTGTTGTTTTCTAGTTTACTTTCTTTGCTTAGAATTATGAATCTAGTGATTTAGTATGTATTATATTCTCACATTCCCAAATGAATTTTGAATACATTTTAAAATTATTTTTATTCTTCTTTAATTAAATGATCTCTACTGAAAGCAGCATAAATTTGCATATATTCCATATGCATGCTGAATTGAACTTGCAGGTTTTTCTTAAGAAACACCTAAGGTAATTATTTAATACTTAAGCTTTTTGGCAATTTCTTTATACCTTTCTATTGACTTCTATTGAACTGATTTCCCTACTGTCAAACTAAATAGCAAATATTAACTCAGAAGATTTATAAATTGTATTGGTTTATAAAATCATTATTAAAAATAAACATTCAGCTTTGAAGAAGTATTGAAGCTTTAATAAATTATATTGAGTCAGATGGCTAAAATCAAATATATACTAATTTAAGTCCAATAACAGGGACAAAAAAATTTAAATTAATAAAAGGAGGAGAAACAGAATAAAAAAGAAAACAGAGAATCTAAGATTAGCAGTGGGAATATAGAAGTGTATTAATAATTCTTGAAACCCATGTTGTTTTTATTGTGTCATTTACAAACAAATGTATCAAATTGTGCTTTAGCAATATCCTATTAATTTATTTCTATATCTCTGCATTCATTAAACATTTATTAAACACCATTTGTATGCCAGACACTTTGGGGGGCACTGGGCATGAAAAAAGGAGCCAACAATGTAATGAGGTAGAAACCTAGATTAACAACTGACTCTATTATTGTAGATAATATTCAATTCAGTGTGCATATTACCTCCCTAACTTTTAATGATTTTTTAAGTTTCAGCCTAGATGACATTTTACTAAGAAACGCTTCCTTGCGTAATACTTGTTCCCAACCGTATTAAGGGTCATTGCTAGACATTTCCTCAACATTCTGCTCTTTTCTTATTGTATTACTTACCACACTTTATTGTAAATACTTGTTTTAAAATTAAGGTCCTTGATTCTAAGCTTTAGGCGGGCAGATACAAAGGAATCTTGCTCACATTTAAACCTTTGTGCCTAGCACAAACACAGTGTGTTTAAAATATACTAATTGAATACATGAAAAATGGAAGAGAAAAGGAAAGAGAGAGGAGAGAAACAGAATGAGAAGGTAAAGAAATGAAGGAAAGAAGGGAGGGAAAGAGGGAGCAGGACTAATTCTATATTGAAAACCTCTGTTAAGGTTAGTTTTAGATGAAATTCTCAATTTATCTTCAGATAAGTCTAATTTACAGATATAATGGTTGGGAGGTAGAAAAAAGTAAAATTCATAAAAAATGTCATTCCTCCCCCCCTCAATTTAATGAGCCAGAATGAGGGTGCTGGAGACATACGTACATGAGGTCTAATTCTACTTTAGATCTTTCACCAGACTATTATTGCCAAACTCCTTTGAACAGTTTGAAAAAGGCTCAGTCACTAAATCATAGCTGATGATGTCTGTATTTATATATCAGTCAAATATCTACCTGAGCAGACCAAGAAACAGAAAAAGTTTAAAATGTTATCTATCTGAAGAGACTCTATGAAATATTACTTAGAAATATTCAGGAGTCATTTTTGATATAAAAAAATCCAATGTTAGAATTTAAAATCAAATATTCCCAAATCAGTAAAAAGTACAAAATTATTTAAAATGAAAACAGCAACTTTTATTTTCTCTTTGGTGCTTTTTTTTCCCCTTTGAGGCTGCATTTTCTTTTCTTTTTCTTCTTTTTTTTTCAGTTTGATTTCATTTATTTCTGAGATACTTGTCTGAATTGAGCATATTTTTATTTTTCCAAATTTAGTAGTTTGACTTAAATCTTTTATCCTATAAACAGAGATGTCCCGAATGAGTCTCTATGATTACTGTGGGTTGCTGTGGCCCCAAATTCCATTATTATGTTCCATTACATTGTTCTGACATTGAAACCTTTCTGGACAAAATTGATGGGGCATTTTCAAAGTTTTCTAAAGTGAGCATGCATTATTTTTATACTTAGAATAAAATAAAGATTAATGTTAATAAAAATAAAAAGTGTAGAACTGAACTGAGCATAAAATCATATAGCAAACTATCATCATGAGCGTTTATATTTAAATATACACAAAACTATATATTGTTCACTAATTATCTTTGTCAAGAATGTCATAGTATATATTGAACTACTTTTTTTTCTAAATTTATAGCATAAAGAATGACTTATCCCTGTCTTTTTTACTTATATTATTTTATAACTTTGCTGCCTTGTCTTCTGGAAATTATTATTGCAGTTCAAAAATTGAAATACCTAGGTTAAACAGTATGTGTTTTCCAGGATTTCAAAATATATTGATACACACTTTCTAGACAAGTTACCTATTTCATCACTTCCATGATAAAACTGATTATCATAATCCTTGAAAATGTTTGCTCATTCAGTAGTAAATAAATGATGGCTTACAGTTACTCTCTCTTGGATTTTGTTTGTTAACAACACAACTAAATATTCTTTTTCTGTATTGGTTAGGAGATTTTTTTACTATTAGTTTATTTGCATTATTTTTATTCATATTATTTATGTATTAGTGTTTTATCAATTTGTGAATAACCTGTTTAAAAGATATTTGCAAATCAAAACTAATCTGTCATCTTTATTAAACTCATTATATAAAAAATATATCAAAATATTAGTTTGATCCAGAAGACAGAAAAATTTTAAGCCTAACTTGACAAATTAATATGCATGAATTTCATTTACATGATGAACTTCTAATCATTGGTCTATGCTTAAACTATATCATTCTGTATTCAGCTACCAGAGTTTGGAAAATTAAAATATAAAATTAGCAAGTTACAACCTTTGCCAATAAATCTGGTTTTTTTTTACTGCAAGACAGGATAACCATTTATGGTGCTAAAAAAAAGTTGCTTCCCAGCCCCAAGACACTTCTTTTGAAATAGCATCATTGCAGTTGTGGCAGTAAATGGTTCAAAGTACACCTAATACATTGAGTTCACCAAATCCTTTGAATTTCCAATGTGACCCACATCATATTTACTGGGCTATAATGACTGTGGATCACAACAAATTCAGGATGCTTTTGGAAAGGCAAAACCTCTCCTATTAATAATGCAGAAATTGAACATTAAAGTACTGTCACTCTGCTAGTTTATGATGTGATAAAAGTGTTAAAAGTACATTACTATACAACATCAGGGGTACATTTGGCCACAAGTGTGTTTTAAGGACTAAAAGAGAAACAGGAATAAAATAAGGAGCAAGACAGTTTTCATGATGGCAAAAAGAACATAATAGGTGGTATCAGGCTGGAATGACAGTATGTTTGCATGTATGTGTGGCACGTGTGCACATGTATATACTGTGCTTGTGCTGAGTTCATATGTATCTGTGTGTTTGAATATATACATGTGTGCATGTGTGTGCCCATGTGTGTTTATGTGCTTATGAGTGTGTGCACACATATGTGTGTGTAAAGGTGAATTTGGATTTCCCAGCTTGCAGTCGAAGGTGTTAATGACATCTAGTTGGTGGGTGAAAGGAAGTATGAAGAGGGTATGAAGTCAGGGTGTGACTATTTCTGAGAATAAAGCTGGGAATGGCAAAACCTAAGTATTCAACTCTACTAGAAAACCCTGAGAAGTCTAGACTAGTGCATAGCTGCTTTCTCTCATAGAAATTATATATTCAGACAAAATGCTTTTTGAGAGGTGTCTATATTAGTTCTCTATTGCTACATTACAAATGACCACTTTTAGTGTCTTAAAACAGCAAACCTCTGTTACCACACTGTTTTTGTGTGTCAGGAGTCCAGGCACAGCTTAGCTGGGTCCTTTTGCTCAGGGCTGCATTTAAGGTCTCTGTCAGACTGTTTTAACATCAGTAAACTTCATTAGGAAAGAATTTGCTTCCAAGCTAATTCAGGTTGTTGGGAAAATTTATCTCCTTAATATTGCAGGATCGAGGCAGCTCTCTTCAAGCTGGCTGTTGGCCGGGGTGACCCTCAGCTCACAGAAGCCACCCACAGTCCTGTGCTATGTGGCCCTCTCCACAGGCAAGACACAGCATGTCTGTTTGCTTCTTCAAGGCAAAGAGGAGAATCTCTGTAATCTCAGGAGGGGCTCAGTCACTCATTTAAAGGCTTTCATCTGAGTAATTAGGCCCACTGAGGATAATTTTTCTTTTGATTAACTAAAAATCAACTGATTTGATTTAACTAAAAAATCAACCTTAATTTCATCTACCAAATCTATTTATCTTTGCCGTATAATATAGGCTCACGACAGGAGTTCCATCCCATCATATTCACAGTTCCCATCATCCTCCAGGTTGGAATTATACAGGGTGTGGGTTATTCCAGGGGGCCAGAATCTTCAGGTCAGTCTTAGAATGATGCCTGCTGCAGTGTCCATGCTATTTTAACATCCTGTGCTATTGAGCTTCACCAAATTCCTTCCTCCAATTACTAAGACTATAATTTGTTTAGGACACATTTTCAAATTTCACACTTTATGATCTCTTTCTAACTCTCTCACTTTTATCTATGTTACTATTTCATTTCTTGGTTTTTCCATTGTGCTAGGACCCTTAAGATTGACAAACTATTACACAGAACTGCTGGCTGTGGCTTAGTTTTTCCCAATAACCCCCTCATCACTTTTATACACTGTACCTTGCAGAAGCAGCATGAAAAAAGAAAAGCATTTACTGCTTTTCTCACAGAGAGATCTAAGTTTGAATCTTGATTCTCTTAGTAATTACAAGGCTTTGGACAAGTCATTTTCACTTTTTTGGAGTCTCAGCCTCCGTACTGTCAAAAAAAATCATAGTATTTACTTTTTTGATGTAAATAGAAGGAGAAACTATATGATGCACACATAACACCTAGTAAATTACTTGGCACGTGGAAAATGATCAATACATGGAAACCTCTTCTCCAAGGACACATATCCTTATATCGTTTAGCTTTGGTTCTGGGCTTTATACTGCTCAGACTTTGCATAGTAGTAACATCTGTTTACCAATAACATTCTATGTTCTGGATCACACATTAAGTATTTTTTCACAATGAACTCACTAATGTTTTATTGCTTTCCTGCAGCTGCTGTGACAAATTACCACAAACTCGTTTGCTTAAAACCAGTTCTGGAAGCCAGAAGCCCAACATCAAGGTGTCAGCAGGGCCACATTCCCTCCAAAGGCTCTAGAACAGAATTCATTCTTTGCCTCTCCTAGTCGGTGACTCCAGGTATTCTATTTCTTGTGGCCACATCACTGCAGTCTCTGCCTCTATGATCACATATATGCTCCTCTTCTGCTTTTCTGATACTCGTATCAGATTTAAAGCCCACACAGATAATCCTGGATGATCTCATCTCAAAATCCTTAAATTAATTTCAAATTCAGAGACCTTTTTTCTAAATAAGGTATCATTCTGGGGATTAGGACAAGGATGTATCTTTTGGGAACCACCGTTCAACCCACTACCAATAACAGTCTAAATTTTAAGTACTACTATATTATTTTAATTTCCTAGAAGAAGGAATCTTGTCTTAGGTTTTCAGTACTTCTCTTAACTAATTGACATGGTCAGTTAGTAGTATGGGGGTGGGGGAAGTGGTCTTCACACATTTCTGGCTCCAAGCTCTAACCTTGAACCCTTCACAGTGAATTATGCTATGGCACAACCCAGCGAGTCCCAGAACTCCTGGGAAGTCTTACCCTGGAGGACACATCCATCAGTAAAAGAATAAAATTTTACACTTTTTTCCTTATATGAGCTTAACCTGACTTTCTGAACTGTCAAATCATTTCTTCCAGCGAAAATTAACTTGAGTGTAGGAGTGAGAGTTGAATTGCTTTAAATTTGAAAATGTCAAAGTGAGGGTCGAGTAGATGCCTATCTTGGTTCTTTAATTAGAAGATCTCAGAGTTCTGTGCTAAGAATTAAAAAGCAGGGTGAATCACTTCACCTTTGTGCTATGATCTTTCATGCTTTGTTGCTGACCCTCCTCACCACAAATTACAACAATCAGAGACAATTTGAAAAAGAAAGTTCAGATGTTTTGAAGAAGCACATTTTCTCGCATGTTTCTCCACCATTCCACTTTTGAATTTCCTTCCCAACTAGCCTGAACAACTATGTTTCATTGGCAATTAGGATAATTGGTTAATATGTCTTAATTTAGACATATATTTCTTATAATCAGAATAAATTTCCTTCCTCCAAAGACTCCACTAGATCATCTAATTAGAGTCTTCCCCAACCCCAGCAACTAGAAGTCGCTTTTACATATATTCAATTAATATATATTTTTAATTATTATAGAAGTGAATGTACAAGAAGCCACACACTCTCATGGGAAAGTCTTAGACTAGGATAACAATTTGTGCTTTAGTTTCATTTCTGCAGTAATTAGTTGTGTGGCCTCAACTGAAGGTCAAGATGACATTATGCACATTTTCCTTATTTGCAAAACTGAGATAATTAGTATTTCCTGATTCAAAGCATTGTTGTAAGTATAAAAGAACGTATAAAATAGATGTCAAATGCTCAGAAAACAGTAAGTATGCTGTTTAAACAAAAAGATAAAGAATAGTGAGCAATTGCAATAAGAAAATTTAAAATCTGTGTAAGTATTTGGAGCTTTTTCTAAGTCAGGAGTTTTTTTACAGTTATCATGGTCTGTTACACTTGTAAGCCTTGGCATTCTCTGCTAATGACATTAGGATAGATGATCAAGATTTCAGGAGAATTTTAATGCTGTTAATGAAATATAAATGTGATTCCACTCACATTCCTATAACGGCTATCTGTAAGGTGTCTTTGGAAACTTACTCCAGCCTCCCTCTACCCTTAGCCCTTAATTTGCAGATGTGTTACAGAACTTACTCTATGTGAAACCTCATCAGCCAGCTCTAGGGAGCTTTAATTTTCAGGCATTTACTTCAAGAGATAAGTGGTTAAATGGTAACCAAGTGAGTCCTATCCAAGAGAAGGTAAAGAGGTTTGTAGTGAGAACACAAGGCAGTTGAAAGGTATTTAAACTCAGATGATTAGTGGAGCTGGTCTAGGAACGAAAGGGACTTCTGTTGAGTGGATAAGAAAAGGATTGGCCTGCTGTTTCCCACAGATAGCTCACACTGAAAACATAAAGTAATTAAGTGTTTTAATTTTGATCCCATGGTGCCTCTCCTCAGAGCACAGCAGGAAGGGTGAAAGTAATTGGCACCATTTGGAAAGTTGAGTGCCTAAGGTTGTAGCAAGTCTTTGTTTGTAGTTGAAAAATGACATTTTTGGTTTAATATCTTGCCATACTTATCTATACTTCATTCCTATTCTAATTATTAAGCAGAAAGATTGTACCTGTCTCACCCTCAAAAAGCAGCCTCGAATCTTCAAAATCTAGGGTAAGTCTGTCATCTGAGAGACTAATAGTCTGTTCACCTTGGCAGAAAGCAAGGCTGAAAATGTTTTTCTGTGTGTGTTTCCTTTTTCTGATATCATTTTGTACTCAGACAAAATTATACATTACTTTTATAGTTTTGTTTTACTCTAAAACATATTAATGTACATATTCAAGGCCTTATAAGGTCCCATTCATTTCCTAATTAAATAAGCCTTTGAGTTAGGTTCACATACTAGTAATAATTAAATTACAGAATAGATCCATTTTTAGTTGATATAGTAATAGTAGAGATATATAAAAGAAGACGATCATCTTTAAAAATAGAGGCAGACTTGCTTGCCAATGCACTGAGATCTCATTCCAAAACACTGCCTGGCAAGCTGAAATATGCACCCTATAAATATTTGAAGATTCAATAAATGAATGAGTCTTCTGCATTATTTTCTGTTATGTGATACAGAATGGCAGCTCCTGATCATGTCCTAGGCTATATAACTCAAAAATATGGTGATGCGCATGGAATGGGTTGGATTTAATGTTTATGTAAGGATATTTTTATTTTGTCTACTAACTCCAGACAATTGTTCTGTGTTGCAGTTAGAGGTGTGTTGGACTAAGAAGCTAAAGACCTGGATTTTAGACTCATTTGAACATTTGACTCATTTACCTCATACACAAAATGGGATCTTAGTATCTTTCCCACTTATCCTACAGAATAATCACATAAGCCAGAGAAAGGATGTACAATATTTTTGAAATTCCAATTCAAGTGTGAGAGCATTTTTTCCAGGATAAATGAGAAGTACTTCATCTGAATGATTATCTCTGGTCACTAGAAGAAATAAAATAGTAAAAAGGTAAATTTTAGTAAGATGACTCTTTCTTGGCTCATTTATTATACCTAAGTGTATGCACTATTGATGTAGTAAAAGGCTTTATGGCTGACTAAGTTTATTTTAAGGAGTAATGTGTTTAGATTTTGGTAATAATTCCATGACACCATTTACCATGGCAACATGAATTAAAATAACAAGATAATAGTTGATCACAGCCAAATATATCCATTTTCCAAATAAATTTTTATAGGGAATTTCTTTTTACATTTTAAAGTTATTTTTTATATAACTGAAAAAAAATTACAATTTAATAAATATATTATACCTATATTTTCTTGGGGTAAATGACAGAGGAAAAAGTGAAAGTTGGATTGGAGAGCATTATATATACTAAAGAAGTTTCAGGCTCCCTCAGCACACATTTTAAAACATGTCAGAAATTATGATTGTTGAATCTCCCCAATTCAACTTTGTTGCCCAAGAAGATACATTAGGGGAACAGACAAATTTTAGAAACCAGTTCCATGGCTGCAAACAAAAGTCAAAAATCAGAAAACCGATTGAGCCAAAGCAGATGTAGAGAATGGCTGCTGTTGCAGGCAGATCTTTAATAGGTACACCCCTAACAAGAGCACACCAATTTGTGTGCAGGCCCTGGCTCTGGATAAGCTAGGGAGGCCTAACTGGGCCACACTTGTTGAATCAGATGCTGAAAAAATCTGTATCAAGATATCACAGATAGGAAAAGTCTGAAAATCAATTACCTTTTTTTCACCAAAATAATGCTTTCATTATTCCTGACAGAATCTACAAACATAACCCTAAAATCAATATAAGTGCAAGAAATTTGGTGTCTCTGTTACTAAGCATTGATGTAGAAAGAGAGAAAATTCACTTCTAGTAGCTGCCCCCAATTTCCACTGGATAAACAGATAATTGAGTTCAGGGGTACCCTTTTCTCACCTTCTGTACTGTCTTCCATATGGGTCCCAGTGCCCTCATAGTGCCACCGGGATGAGGCACATGTTCCTTTATTCATTCATCCATCTGTCCATTTATTAATTAATTAAACAAATATTTACATAATGCATATAAAATGTTATCATGGGCTCACTGATGGTCAAAATCAAATTTCTTCTCTCATGGGGATCATAGCCTGAAAAAGTCCTCCTTATGGGGTGCTGCTCCCACTTGCGCTTCTCATTTCCTTTTGTTCTCTGTATCTCATACAGATAGTCTTTTTTTCTCTCGGTTAAAATATCTGTGCTAACACGATAACAGTAGAAAATTGCTTAATGTCTTAACTTATCCTGGGTATAATCTAATTACATTTTAACCAGAACCTTCTAGAGATATTTTAACCAAGGATTAGACTTGTTAGGACCATGCTACAGGATAGCTGGAATCTGTCGTAAATCAGGTTTTCTGTATGTTTTCCTCCTCTACTTGACTCTACTTCTTCAAGATTAAAATTTTATTTTTTTGCTCCCACATTCTGGAACAATGCTTGGCAGTGTACATTGAAACAAACTGAACTGAATTGAAATGCTAAAACAACTATTTACTTTGTACTGGTTCTGCCCAAACTATAAATCACTTGGAAATATATTAAGAATTAACTGCAGTTGAATTTCTGTTTTCTGGTTTGAATTCTTTGGATGCATTCCAGCAAAATCCTCCCTAATTTGTATATAAAATCTTAAAATAAGAACTGTGGTTTACATATAGATAACAATACATTTTTGGTTTGTTTTTTCTCTATTATTTTAAGTGTTTCTAATGAGATAATCTTGACTCTAGAATGTTAGATATTTGCAGAACATTATTTTCTTTTCTTTTTTTTTTTTTTAAAGATGACCGGTAAGGGGATCTTAACCCTTGACTTGGTGTTATCAGCACCACGCTCACCCAGTGAGCAAACCGGCCATCCCTATATGGGATCCGAACCCATGGCCTTGGTGTTATCGGCACCGCACTCTCCCGAGTGAGCCACAGGCC
>NW_007728385.1:252378-255830 GCF_000696425.1 Galeopterus variegatus
AAAATTTTTTTTTTTTTTTTTTTTTTTTTTTTAAAGATGACCGGTACGGGGATCTTAACCCTTGACTTGGTGTTATCAGCACCACGCTCACCCAGTGAGCAAACCGGCCATCCCTATATGGGATCCGAACCCGGGGCCTTGGTGTTAACAGCACTGCACTCTCCCGAGTGAGCCACGGGCTGGTCCCAGAACATTATTTTCTAAAACAAAATAAATAGATACACTAAAAATACAGTTTGGGGAATTACTTGATTGCAATAAATTAATTTTTTTTTATTTAAATTTTTTGTCCATAGTGTGCTAAATGAAAGTCAAAAAGCATTTATATTCTTATTATAAGTATTCTAAATTACCAGGGTGGCAACCATTAGCCGAAAGCAGATTGCACAGAAACAGAAAAATAATCTTTAAAAATTTACCTTTATTTTCTAAATCTTCTGTTTTTATCACTTCTTTACTACTCTTTGTTTTCATGTATGTTACTTTTAAAATCTGTGAGTAAAATGATGTCATGAAAAAGTGTAAAATTTTTTAGAAACTAGATCTTCCAGATAGAAAGATGGCTTGCAGAAGAAAAAGAAATCCAATTCCACTTGACTCTTTCATTGTTTTCAAAATTAATTTTATCAACAAACTGAAAAAATTGCTAGAGTCTAATGGGTGGGAGCGAGACAAAAGAGATCTATTTACTCACTCATTTTTGTTAAATACTTTTTAAGACCTACTTTGTGTCAGGGACTAAAGTGGGTGCAGGGGATATACTTGTCAACAAACAAACAAACAAAAAACCAAAAAACATGGTGTCTGCCTTCACAGTATATGTATTTTAGAAGAACGGTTAACTAAATAATTAAATACAAAATTGCAACTTTTGCTGGTGCTGTGAAGAAACGTAACAGTAGAACTTAAATTGAGATATTGAGCTTAAACGACAAATTAGGCAAAAAGAGAGTGTTCCATTTTGTTTTTTTAGAAACACTGTTATCACAGCATATTTACAAATGTTTCCACTAATATTGTGTTATGCAGAAGAGCATTAATTCATACCTCATGGATATGGGGACATGGCCAAAATCTTTTCTCCAAAAGCAAGACTTTACTGCCCTAGCCTACTTTCAGACTAGAGTGAACTTGCATTTCAGTTTGCCCTGGGTCGTTCTAGTTTATGCCTCTTGCCCTCCCTTAATTTTTAATACCGCACCTGTTGACTCTCAAAAGCGTGGTGGTTAGAACCATAAATTATATTGCCACCAGTTCTTTACACTCTTATTTATCCTCAATATGCAGGGGAACATTCCATTTTGTGCCAAAATAAGCCTGTGTTATTTTACATCATAAAAGGTAATAAGGAAGATATTGCTCAAGAGGAAATTATTAGTATTAGAGTAACTGTAATTTGGGTAAAAGCAATTTCAATAAATTATTTAAACATATAACTTAAAACTGGTTTAAATAATCACAAATAATAGACTCATCTTTGGTGGTTCCAGGAGACAGAAGATGGATACAAACAATTGACTGCAATTACAAGAGTGCTAGAAATAGAAACAGAGAGGATGAAGAAACTACACAGTAATCAAGGACAATGCGATGTTTGTTATTCTTGTTATTGATTTTTAAAGACAGCATCATAGTTAATTTTTATTAACATTTCACTTCATTTCATAAAAATTAATTTATTCTCTTATTCATTGCTGTAGATTGAATGTTTCCTCACACTCATTGAGGCTTAATCCCCACTGTAACTGTTGAGGGTGGGAAATCCTATTATGGTAATTGAAGTGTGGGGCTTTGAAGAGGTGATTAGATTGTGAGGGCCATGCTGTTGTAAACTGATTAATGAGTTGATGATTTAATGGTGGTCATGGGCATAGTTCTGAGGGCTTTAAAAGGAGAGCTCATGAGGAGCCGTCTCTCTACTCCAACATTCTCACCATGTGACACCTGCATTGTTGTAGAGTCACCTCACCAGATGTGTTCNAAGGGCCTTGCTATGCGTCAGTCTCATACTTGTCTCTGGGCTTCGTAGAGCCAAAAGAAAAAAAAAAGACCCCATAAGTAATTCTTTTTTTCCCCCTTAGGGGAAAAAAACATCAGAGAGCCCAAGGATTTTCTATCAACAATTTCTAAATACACATACACACAAGAATGTCGAAAAGAAGAATAACAAACTTTGCTGTGACTCCAGGTTTACAGAGCTACTGCACACAAGAATAAACCAGAAAACTTAGAAAAATACAAATTCTCAGGCACCCTCCCTAGTATTTTTTTCAGTAGCTCTGAAATGTAGTCTGATATGAGAATTCCTGATACTGGGCAACAGTTTTCAATGAACTAGAAAAGAATAAAGACTTAAAAAGAAACATATATATATAAATAAATAATTAAGATTTTTTTAAAAGTCAACTTATTACATAAATCTGTCCAAAATCTTGATAGCAAGATGTGACAAAAATGGCCCCCAAATGGACAAATTTCTGGTTACCCTTAAGAATATAGATTTTAAAATTCTTAAATCAAATGCTATAAATAATCTAAAAATATGCTAAATAATAATTTATAAAAAAACATACAAAGTGTATTTCTGAAATGTGAGAATTATAGTATTAAAAATAATCAATATTGTTAATTACACTGGTAGAACAAAGAGAAACAACATACTTATCTCAGTATTTGTTAAAGAATTAATACATTACAAAATCAATTCTAGATTTAAAATACCAAATACCAACCCACTCGCAAACATATTAAAGGTTTCATACATCAATATATGAGATGAATATTGCATTAAAAATATAAAAAATAGAAGAAATAAACTGACCAATAACTATTGCAGAAATATTTAGTATCACCAGTAGTTATAAAATATGCAAATTGCAACCAAAAATAATTGTTTCGTCTGTGTGATATTCCATGGAGGAGTGAAGTGAAATGAATAAAATACCTTTTTCTTCTGTCATCCTTAGGATTATAAATTGGTATATTTTTCTGGTATATTTTTAGGTTTGATAAAATATATCAAATGTTGAAGCATTTTTATCATCTTTTACCTAGTTATTCCAACGCGCTCCCAAGCGGCACACTGTAGCAGTGCGCCACCGGGCCGGCCCGAACCAAGACTATGTCAACATCCATCTCTCCCCTCATGCATCAGTGCTACCACTAAGGTCATCTAATGCACGACCTGTGAAGACTCTCAAATTCCATCCACACAAAGCCATAATTGATATATTTTAAAGAAGTTACTATGTATGTAATTATTGATATACCCCAAACAAATTCCCTATTGTCAAATTTGTATGACTGAATTTTTTTTAAATGACATTTTTTTAATGAGCAATATATTTAGGATTTATTAGTAATGGCATTTCATTGTTACCCAATGTTTTTTTGTTTGTTTGTTTTGTCTTTTTTCGTGTCCGGCAACGGATCGCAACCCTCAGTGTCATGCC
>NW_007728385.1:255840-268504 GCF_000696425.1 Galeopterus variegatus
AATCAGTATAAAAGAAAGTATAGGGTTAAGGTCAGGGAATAAAGAGGTCAAAGAACAAAGAGGCAGTAAATAAAGGGCCTTGCTATGCGTCAGTCTCATACTTGTCTCTGGGCTTCGTAGAGCCAAAAGAAAAAAAAAAGACCCCATAAGTAATTCTTTTTTTCCCCCTTAGGGAAAAAAATCATCAGAGAGCCCAAGGATTTTCTATCAACAATTTCTAAATACACATACACACAAGAATGTCGAAAAGAATAATAACAAACTTTGCCGTGACTCCAGGTTTACAGAGCTACTGCACACAAGAATAAACCAGAAAACTTGGAAAAATACAAATTCTCAGGCACCCTCCGTAGTATTTTTTTCAGTAGCTCTGAAATGTAGTCTGATATGAGAATTCCTGATACTGGGCAACAGTTTTCAATGAACTAGAAAAGAATAAAGACTTAAAAAGAAACATATATATATAAATAAATAATTAAGATTTTTTTAAAAGTCAACTTATTACATAAATCTGTCCAAAATCTTGATAGCAAGATGTGACAAAAATGGCCCCCAAATGGACAAATTTCTGGTTACCCTTAAGAATATAGATTTTAAAATTCTTAAATCAAATGCTATAAATAATCTAAAAATATGCTAAATAATAATTTATAAAAAAACATACAAAGTGTATTTCTGAAATGTGAGAATTATAGTATTAAAAATAATCAATATTGTTAATTACACTGGTAGAACAAAGAGAAACAACATACTTATCTCAGTATTTGTTAAAGAATTAATACATTACAAAATCAATTCTAGATTTAAAATATCAAATACCAACCCACTCGCAAACATATTAAAGGTTTCATACATCAATATATGAGATGAATATTGCATTAAAAATATAAAAAATAGAAGAAATGAACTGACCAATAACTATTGCAGAAATATTTAGTATCACCAGTAGTTATAAAATATGCAAATTGCAACCAAAAATAATTGTTTCGTCTGTGTGATATTCCATGGAGGAGTGAAGTGAAATGAATAAAATACCTTTTTCTTCTGTCATCCTTAGGATTATAAATTGGTATATTTTTCTGGAAGTAGGTTTGATAAAATATATCAAATGTTGAAGCATTTTTATCATCTTTTACCTAGTTATTCCACTTTAACTATTTTGTCATAATGAAATAATCTGAACTCAGATTGCATAAAATTATAATGATGTCAGTGCTGTTTATAACAGTATAAAAAGTGAAAATAATTTAAGTGCCCCAAAAAGGCAGAAAGTTACAATATTTGTGGCACATCTATGGGCTGGAATTCTGTGTAATTTTTATAAACCTTGTTCAGGAGATTATGTAATGTCTTAGGAACATGGTCATTTTATTTCATCAAGTGAAAATAAAAATAACTCAAAAGTTACACAAAATTATAATTTGGAGAAAGAAATCCAAACTGTACAAACAGTGCAGCCATAATTTTGAAGAGAAAATAAGTCTGTACACTCACACCCGTTGACTCAATACCAAAAGTAACTGTAAGAGAATTCTAACAGTGGCTGTGTCTAACAGTGAGTATGTGAGTCATTTTAAATTTCTCTTTATATTTTTCTGTATTTCTCATATGCTCTTATACTAAACATGAAGTAATTTTATATTCTGAGTAGTTCTGAAATAGTTTAATACAACATCCTATCTGTGAAATGATTAATCTTGTAAGAACACCATGTTTGTGTTCTTTAGCACACAAACGTTGTTATTTCACCAACATATGCAGGCAAAAGTGACACAGAAGTACTGAGAGAAGGGCTTTCAAGTTATTTGGAGAATTTTGCATCATTTATACATGCGACTGTTATCACCGGTTTGTCATCAGATAAAAAGAGGCACCGATGATTTGGCTGTCATGTATCTTCTCTATATTTATTTTCCAGAAACCATGACAGAAAGAGCATTGATAATCACAACTAGAAATTCACTATCAAATTCATAACTTCTTCTCAGTGAGATATGCTTAGTAAAATTATCATCTTCCCACATCTCTACAACTTAGCCTACTTTGAAGAAAAAAAGAGAATCGCCAAGAGCTTAGGAATAAACACTGTGTGTGAGCATCTTATACAAACATAATATATATCCTTGGAGAATTCAAGTCACAATAAAGTTCTAGTATTGCTTTCTCAATTGTGGGCAGGATGTGTTTTATTAAATGGCCACATGAGGTGTATGATCATTTGAGAGCAAGCCTTTACAATGTTTTCCACAGCTAGCCATTTACAAACCTGCTGAAGGAGGAAGGAAATTGGGTAACAGTTTGTGTTCTTAAAAGCCATCAGCTCTAAATAGATATTATCCTCAAGAAAAGGAAATTACATCTGCGTAGCTCACACTAAACCCAATTGTTTTTCATTGTACAGTTGGCTTTCCTTAAATGGAGAGAACAGAGAAATCTTCTCAGTGCCCTTCTTAAATTGTCTACAAGCCAAACTTATGTTTAAATCTGTAAGAGAAAAACTGGCACAGAACTAATTTTCTAAATGACAAATCTGCATTTTCTGTATAGCTACATGCAGTCAATAGTTTAATGTGAAAGCATATCCCAATACCACATCAGGAACCCATCAATACATTAGAAAATTTATATGTAAGCAGAGAAAGGCCTACTCTTGGACAAACAATATGATACACCCCGTGGAAGCTACAGAAGAAACATAAGGCATGATGCCTGCTTCCCACAAGATTACAATTCACCTGAAATGATACTGATTTACTGATGAATGCTTTTTATCTTCCTAGAACTGAGCCAAATACCTTGCAAAAATTACCTCACTTAATCCTTAATAATGCCTTGAAATACATACTATTATCCCTATTCTACAAATGCTATACCGAATTCCAAGAAGTTTTGTATCTTGTCTAAGAAGATATGTTTAATGAGAGGCAGAGGTGGGATTTGGAACTCTTGACAGATTCCAACACTGGTGATTCTAAAGCTATGCTAGACTACCTTTCCAGACAATTTGGACAGGATTCCATCATGAGTTATCGTTACCTGCATAATACTAGTCTTTACCAGTAGTACTGCTTTGCTAAAAGAGAAGACATGTGTAAAGATTGTGTATTTTATTAAATTCCATTTGAGAACATTCTCTTCCCTCTGGTTAGAGACATGGGCTTATTGAATCTCAAATAATAAAAACCTTAGTTTGTATCAAATTAGCACACTCCATATATTTGCACATTGATTCTTTTTATTATATGCTCTGACCTGGCATCCAACTTGTTTTTCAGTTGCTAAGGCTATTGTTTGCTATAAATCAAGGCTTGAACCAAGACTATGTCTTTTTTTTTTTTCTCCTTTTTGTCTTTTTTCGTGTCCGGCAATGGATCGCAACCCTCAGTGTCGCGCCCGTACCGGACCGGGACCAGCTACGGGATCGCAACCCTCAGTGCTGCACCCGCACCTCGCTCAGCCAGTGAGTGGGAACCGGTCTGTATGTGGGATCCGAACCCTCGGCGCGAGCGCTGACGCGCTCCCAAGCAGCACACTGTAGCAGTGCGCCACCGGGCCGGCCCGAACCAAGACTATGTCAACATCCATCTCTCCCCTCATGCATCAGTGCTACCACTAAGGTCATCTAATGCACGACCTGTGAAGACTCTCAAATTCCATCCACACAAAGCCATAATTGATATATTTTAAAGAAGTTACTATGTATGTAATTATTGATATACCCCAAACAAATTCCCTATTGTCAAATTTGTATGACTGAATTTTTTTTAAATGACATTTTTTTAATGAGCAATATATTTAGGATTTATTAGTAATGGCATTTCATTGTTACCCAATGTTTTTTTGTTTGTTTGTTTTGTCTTTTTTCGTGTCCGGCAACGGATCGCAACCCTCAGTGTCATGCCTGTACCGGACCGGGACCGGCAACGGGATCACAACCCTCAGTGTTGCTCCCGCACCTCGCTCAGCCAGTGAGCGGGAACCGGTCTGTATGTGGGATCCAAACCCTCGGTGGGAGCGCCGCCGCGCTCCCAAGCGGTGCACTGTAGCAGTGCGCCACCGGGCCGGCCCAACCCAATGTTATCATTTGTAACTCTTGGCTAAAGTAATTCCTGGATAAGAATTTTTAAATTGTATGAATATAAAATGTGTAGAAATCTAAGTAATTACAATAGAAAATCTCATTGCAACTATTCCATTATCCTAGCAGTATTTATTAGTGGGTGTCTTGCCAGTATTTGGCATTTTTTCACTGAGGATAATGCTTAGTACTTGAAACTTATAGTCCATAGGGCAAATCTATTGTTTTGTGATAAAATACCAAACATCTACTAAACCCTTACAAACTCAGTGTGGTAAATCCAAATTAAGAGGTCTGTACTGGTTTCAGATCTTTCAAGCTTACAGTTTTCTTTCTTCTCCAAAATAGATAATTTAAATAGTTCTCAGCTGTGCTCAAAAGGAAAGATGTAAATATTGATACCAGTTTGGGTAGAACTAAAAATCAAACATGTACATTACCTGGAAGAGACATATGACTTCCTTTCAGAAAGAACTGATTTGACTGTTTGTAAACTTCAATATGGCCTGGGTGTCATTTAGAAGTTTCCCAATATAGTTGTTTAGAAGGAGTGAGGGAGTTTATTGCTATCAGCCATTTTACATTAATATTCTGATCAGCCAAAATGTATTTGATGCATTCAACAATGATGGAAGATTTGTCATGAAGATTTAATCAGACTTTTTTAAAGAAAAATATATGGAATGTATCAAATACTTTTTTGTAATGGAGAGGGCTCTCTTCATTTACCTAAACAGGCTTTAGAAAAAATGTATTTAAAATTCATATGTGTGGCAAGTATAGTAATTTCCAGTCAGCATACTCAGTTGTTCAATACAGGCACTACATAAATCTGTTCAACAACATAAACATGCTGCCTCAGAGCGATCTCACAAATTAAATAGCCTATTTCCCATAGAGAGAAAAGTATAGAACAAAATTAATAGTACAGTTACTGTATCTCAATGGGGAACTACCCTCAAGCCTGAATCATTGCAGAAGTGAAGTAAACAGAGCTGATTTTAGTGAGCAGGAGAGTGAAAATGCCTGTGAACTTGAGAGAGGAGTAGGAGAGTTGATTTGGTAGCATGTTGTTAATTAGCTAACTTAAGAGAAATGAAAGTCACATAAAAAGCTAATTAAGTGAAATTAATGGGCATGATCTTCATCTCCTCTTGAATACAGCCAATCTCTGAGCCAGTGAATCCAGCTCTAGAGAACATGTTTCCATGGGTTAGAAGTTGATAAGAGGGGTTGATTTCAGCTGTTCTTAAAGCTGTGCTTTTCATCTTCCAGCAGTTTGCCAGGCTCAGCCCTCCATGTCAATTCTGTCCTGAGAGACACCTGCTTTTTGAAAGATTGTCAGGCACATTAAAAATGAGAAAAATTTGATACTGCCCTCATTTTGTTATCTAATTATAACTCCCCATGGTCTTAGCTGCATTGTTGATGCAGACAGTGCTATGAGCTACCATTCAACCCAGAGCTGAGAAATCCAGAGTCTTTTGTGCTACGTTTAAAAAATTTATGACTTCTCAATATCTATTCTAATTGAATTAAGGCTATATTTTATCATCTTCACCTTGCACATATGAAATGCATATTTGACTGTCTATAATACAAGAAATCTGTCTAGAGAACTTGAAAATATTCCATATTGTTTTCGGGTACTCACATTAACTTTTAGTTCATTTAATTATATGAAAATCAGAAAAATGAACAAAAGAACAAGAATGGGTAATGATAACCTAAAGTCTGGAAGGATTTATGTATCTCATTTTGTACAGGTAACACAGTGAAACCCAATGGAAGTTCTAAGAAAGTTGAGAACTGTTTGAATAAAATTTTAAAATAACAACAGGGACCACTGAGTGCTTTCTGTATATGCTAGTGACTATACCAAGCACATGAGGATATTATTTTATTAAATCTTGATGAAAATCCTCTATGAAATTGTAACTCCCATTTTATAGAAAATTAAACTGAAAGTCAGACATTAAGTTATCTATACTTGCACAGTTAATAAGAGGAATATAAAGTCTTCACATTCAAATCTCTCCAAAGTCCAGCCCTAAAAATATAGACTGCAAAATAACTGAGAGTAAATTTCAAATTACTTATCATAAAAAATAATAGGGCAGTGAGGTGATAGATGGGTCAATTAGGTTAATTTAATCATGCCACATTGAATGCATACATAAAAGCACCACATTATATGCCATAAGTGTACACAAGTATAATTTGTCAATCAAAATAATATTAATTTAAGAATAAATAAATAAATAATATCAACTGATCAACTTAGGAAATATCCCATGTATCAGTTAGCTATTGCTGTATAATGGACAATACCAAAACTTAGGTGCTCACCCATTATCATTTCTTATGAGTCTACATATATATAGGTTGAGTATGGTGTTTTGCTTATCTCACCTTCTGGTGTTCATGTGTCTGAAGATAGCTGGGAGGTGTTTAGTGGCTGCTGATATAGGACGATCTTGGCTGGGATGAATTATTTATACTCTTTGTGGTTTTTCATCCATCCTTCAGCATTTTGTCTCAGGTTTGCTTTCATTGTGAAAGCACATGACCAAATAGATAGAAATAAACTACAAAATAGCTCTTAAGACCTAGGCTTGGGAATTTTCACAGCATCATTTCTGCTGTCTCATTCTATTGGTCAAAGCAAATCACTAGGCCAGCCCAAATGCAGATAGTGGGGAAATAAACACCACCTCTTGATGGGCAGATTGCAAATTCACATTGCAAAGGATATGAATACGTGGAGGGATAGAGAATTAGGGGTATTTTTACAGTCTACCACACCTGTTCATGGCAAAATTTTATAATGTTAGTGTTAGATATGGTCACAGAAAAGCTCAAAGCCAAGAAGGCTTTGTCATTGGTGATATGGAAAGTGACAGCCATAGGGTCCAATGCCCAGTAGGAAGTTGTAACAGGAGACATGATTAGAATATTTTTATCTCCCTCTGCTCCCAAGTGTAGTGGGTGGATCTGATTAGAAGTTTCTGTATGCCCTGTAGGAGACAAAGGTGTGATAATCTTGATAATTCTTGAACAATGAGACCTCCTATGCAATCATACAGCAAGAGACAAGCTACAGAAGCTGGGACTAAAAAACCCAAACAAGGATCATATATATAATATTGTTGACATACAGATGTCTCCGGCATTGCTAAAATATTCAGGAAGGACCATCAGGCCCTGACTGGTAAGAAACAATTTATATGATTTCTAGCTCTGGAACCAGACCAGCTAAAACACTGATGTGGAGACTAGCAAAGACTGTACAGAGAGCACAAAGATTTTATTGTTCGACCTCCCTCTCTTCCATACACACCACAAGGTCATGTACACTACCCCACATTTGCTGGGCTGGAGGAAGATTTCCATCTTGAGGTGGAGGAGTGTTGGATGTGGGAGCAGAACACTGAAGACTGATCATTTACTCAAGAGGAACAAAGTTTATCTGAGAGAGAGATATCGGAAGGGTTTGAAATAGCACTATTTGATGGGTTTGTTATTATTACAGTCAGATCAGATACACAGAATATAAAAAGTCAGGTTTTCTTTGCATATCAGAAAAGCAGTAGGGATAGTTACAGATTTTGTGGAGGCTCTGTTTAAAATAAATGAAACACATTATATTGCATTACAAATTTTACACAAACATATGATAATGTTAATACTTTGCAAGGATCCCTTTTAAGATCTCAGAAGGGACCCATCCAAGTTAGGGACCTGCAACTGAAGCATGATTAGTTCACAGTAAATCTCTTTTGGTAACAGCATGTTAAATATGAGGGGTTTTTGTTTTGTTTTGTTTTTTAAGTATATCCTCATCATTCTTCCCTCTTCTTTCTACAGAAAAATTTCTATAATGGGTTAAAGAGTACTTGCACATATCATGTGGCAAAACAAAGTTATTAAGGGTACTCAGAACAGAACATGCGACTGCAGAGAAAAAAGTCTTTTATTTTATTTTCTTCTAAGTTTGAATGAAATTGTCACTTTAAAAAGGTCTTGATTGGAAACTATCTTAAGTATGTCTTCAAAAACCTTGAAAAGGAAGTGACTTATACTGGCAGCAAAGCCATATGAACGGGATAACTGAGGGCTCCAGTCTAAAGAGGCCTGAGAATTTCCTGGCGCTCACAGAGGTCATGATGAAAAAGCACCACTGCCCAGTCTCTGCCCAGTTACCTCTCTCCAAGCTTTTCAGACTAAATATCATATGAGCTCCACAAAAGTGTCTCAAATATACATCCCAGATTTCTCCTTACCTTTCCACAGCATCTCCTTTTGATTGTCAAAACCTGGTGGAATATTAAAGTTTCCTGTTCTACTTTGCTGAACCTATATCTTGGTCTCTCTTCCTCAAACTCTCTTCAATCTTTCATGGCCCTTGTGGCCAAATGGTGTTCATAGTGACTCTTGTTTGTGAGTTGATGTTACTACACTGAAGGTTCTTGCCAATGTCCAGTCTTTATCCAGGACCATAGCATAGGGTCATCTGCCATTAAACAGCCTTCATCATTCCCAAAGAAGGTTGACATTGTCTCAGCCAACCTATACTGAACCAGCTGTTCTGATTCTTGTCTATGGTGACCTCATAATTAAGAAAACATTGTTCAATTTTATCTATCACTTGATTTTCCTGTCTATATGTAATAAAAAAAAGTTCACCCAGTTGAACTTCATTCTATGTGTTTCTCAATACTTTATAAAATATCAAGATTTTAGTATAGTTTGGCATCATTATTTTATATTCAAATGATTATATGAAACATTCCATTTAAAATTCATTGTCCTTATTTATTTCCATTTAACTAGTTTTCTAGAATTATGCTTAATAATTACACATACTAAAAAATAACAAGTTTCCATATTCTTCTGTTTACCGACTAAGCTTGCCTTATATACTTCATCTTTTTATGCCTCATACTCCACTGAACTTTGAAAACCTACTCAACTGTTTGAAATGGATTTTGCAACATTTACTAATATGTAATCCGAGATTCCATTCTGCCAGCACACCATGAACTCACTCTAAAAAATTTCAGAGAGATAGCTGTGCAGCATTATATAATGTTTTATACTACTCTTTCTTAAAAACTGCCATGCAAGGCAATCTGCTCATGCAATTTTGACATTCTTCTATAGTCAAGACTATATTTAGGAGAAGATATAAAAATTGAATCTAATTTTCAACTCCTGACTAAAATGTCCTTCTTAACAAGGCTAAGCTAATATAAATACAAGTACTTCCATTTAGGTGAGAAATCCTATAAAGTAGAAGTCTTTATAAGCCCCTGTTCATGTAGAATTAAGCCTACTTACTGAATATGTTGTACTTTTATAAAGTATTTGTAATTGTTGTGTTAGAGGTCCTGTTGACACAAATGGCCCGCATCATTTTAGAGGGATCAAGCAGCCATTGACTCGGATCCACCTCCTAGAAATTTGAGGTATATCTGCCTGGTAAACAGTTATCAACTCTTCCATCTAAAAATTCACCAGACAGTATGGATGGAAGGGAACACTTCTTAAAGGAAATAAAAACCAATGCATGCTAGATATTATAGAAGAAGGAAACTATCATGGGGTAGACAGAAAGATGAGCTTGGGGGTATAGATCTTAATTTTAACAGTGTCACTAACTCAAACTTTGGTGGGAGCCAGCTGAGTCACTTCATCTGTCTAGGTCTCAGTCTCCTTGTCTGTAGCATTATGTGATTAAACTCAGTTAACTTTTTCCATAATCTCCATTTTCCATGATCTCTACTGCCTTGCTGTACAAAAAGAAAAAAAAAAAAAAAAAAAGCCATGCTGTGCAAAAAAGGAAAAAAAAGAAAAAGAAAAAAGGAGAGGGTGCATATTGAATTTGTAGACTCAGAGTACAAATTTAATGAGACCCTTAGTATCTTGTCAATAAGGAAACATCTTGCATTATTTTGAAAATTTTTTTCTGAACATATTTAACTAGAAAAATTCCTTCACACCCCTTTTTTATGTAATACCAATTAGTACATACACACACACACACACACACACACACACACACAAGAAAAATTCTATTTCAAGGAACGCACATTGGAAGCTACTGATCTTTAAGTTTCCTCTAGCTTTGCTACACAATTTGTTTCTCTGAGAGCGTACTCTCTTCAAAAGTTTGTTTCCTGATCTTAAAATTTCTGGATATAGAGTTTCCTCCTTCATGGCACTCCCCTTTCTGGTTTTGCCTGAACAGATAATGTCATTTCCTTGGAGTTGCTCCAGCTGTCCAGAAGGATGAGACAACTGCGCAGGTCATCTGCTTGGCCTCTGCTGTCATCATCTCCCTGGAGTGTGCTCCCTGTCCTCTGCTTAGGGATCACACTGATGTCCCAGTCCAGCACATTCTCCCACAGTCCACAGCAGTCTACAACTCTACTCAGGCTCTGGTTAGGAGCACAGTCTGGGAACCAACCCCACTACCACCACGCTATTTAGTCAGAGATGAATTGGAGCTCTGCAAGAGAAAAGATATTCCACTCTAAAAGGGCATAGGAAGCCAGCTCTTCAGTGACCTTCCACAAGTTTATAGATGGTTAAGCTGCAAACAAGCAGAACAGCTTCAAGAGGAACAACTATAAGTAAAAATGCAACCCATAATTAAACCTCTTATTAAGTGCAGTAGCTACTGAAGGATCCATGAGTATTAACATTGTTTTTCAGTTTACATTCTGCTCCAGGCTGCACAGAACTCATGGTACCTGGCTTCATGCTCGCACCTAATCACCTGTTTTTCCAGCTTTCCTGGAATCCCTTCCTACTCTCCTTTACTCCTCAAGGAGACACCATTTACTGTCTATTACCTATATTAAACATATTATTTTGTGTAGATTTAATACTTACCAAAAGTCCAAACCTCTTTTTCAGTAAAATTTAATCTAAGAAAAATACTCTGTTTGTTAGGAATCTTCCATTTTTTTCAGCAACCTAGTGCAAACTAGCTTAAACAGTAAAGGACATACATCATCTCAAGTGGTGGGCTTAATTCAGAAGTTCAACAATATTATGAAACACCTGTTTTCTTTCTCATTATTTTCTTTTTGCCTTAGGTAGTACATGTTCAATCATAAAGCCAACTCCTCTCATGGGAACTGGTTGGCTATTCTGTGATCAGGTTTCAAGAACCACATGCTTCATCATTCATGGCAAGCAGAAAGAGTGAGAACGTCACCTTTCCCGAAGATTACACAATAGTCTCAGGCTTTATTCTGACTGATTCAATTAGGTCATGTCTCCAACCAAGAAAAGTAAAATAAGTAATGCCTTGGACCTGGATTACTGATTACTAGTAAAGACAAGTTGGACTGGATGGCTTGA
Organism: Galeopterus variegatus; assembly: GCF_000696425.1. Classification (NCBI taxonomy): domain Eukaryota; kingdom Metazoa; phylum Chordata; class Mammalia; order Dermoptera; family Cynocephalidae; genus Galeopterus; species Galeopterus variegatus. The sequence goes on from NW_007728385.1 coordinate 267,290, forward strand.
CATAAGTCTACCTCTGCAGGTAGGTGAGTATGAGGCCAATACCATTGGAACCACAAGGTTGGCTTCCGTACAGTGGTAAAGGGGAGGAGAAGCTTGAGAAGCAACCATGATGTCAATACTCACACATAAAAATCCATGTTTTAAGAAACTGAAAAGAAATAAATGTGAGAAATTTATAAACATTTCAATGGACAGGCCAAACCTCAGAATGTCTACCACACACAGTTTCCTCTTGAGGTCACCTGTTCACATTCAGAATGTGCTGAAAGTGTAGCTCTTAAGTAATTTGGTTTTATATCATGGAACATGCTGTTGGGAAAATAGAATAATTTAATCTGGCTCCAGCACATCAGGTCCAGTTGGGGGTGGGGTGGCACATTCTTTGTAAACGAGTTGTAGGTGAGTAGAGTTAGTGTGCATGCACAGTGCTGCCACCTGGCTGGCATTGACTGCCTCCAGCGTCTGCCCTGGGCAACCATGCTCTTCAACTAAGGCTCCAAGGTCCTTTTTGTCAGTTACCTAGCTCATAGACCTGCATATAAAGGGTTTGTGATCCAGTCTGTGAATGGGCTTGAGGGGTCTGTGAGCTCCAGACCCAGCCCTAGCTTGACACATGCCCTCTGTAGTTGATTAGTCTTGGGGTAGGCCCCTTATCCTAAAGCAGCAAATGTGTAGGTTATAAAAGACAAAGAGAATCAGTCACTCTCTTCTTCACTGTTGAGATGCACAGAGAGTTAGCTGTTGGAGCTGAGGCTGGAAGGATGTGAATGAACTACAATTGGAGTCATCAGTTCTCATGGAAAGCCAAAGTTATGAGTAATAAAAAGCCATGAAACAGAGAATGCATACAAGTTAGAAAGAGAAGTCTGGTCTTGGTGAGAGGAGATTTGAAGGTATAAGAGGAAATATAATAACACGGGAGAAAGGGGCATAACAAGTAGCCAAATCTGGGTGCTTCCATGCCTGAAGGCTTTCCATCCCAATTTCTATGAGAGCAATTCCACTTCTAGTTCTGAAATCCCTGCTGCTACTCTTGCTCTCCATATGCTCTTTTATAACCATCGACCTCCTTATACATGGTATTCTTACTGAGTTTCTGTTCCATATAAATAAGAGAACCAAACTGAAGAACATATTACAAAGAATTATTTGCTTGAATAAATAATTCACTATAGGGTTCTTTTTTTTTTTTTTTTTTTTTTTTTTTTTTTTTCC
>NW_007728385.1:269430-284899 GCF_000696425.1 Galeopterus variegatus
AAATTTCATTCCCTTCATGTCCTTTCTGCATTAAAGAGTTTTATCCATAAAATATCTCCGTTCCATGATATACTTGTAAGTTCACTATGGACTACGATGTTAGATATTTCTACAAGAATAAGATCTGTAAAATCATGTTTTATATATTTTTTTTCTTTTATTTACCAGTTCTACTCAGAGTTATATAATAAATACGTTCCTTATCCTAAAACCTAGTTATCTTCTTTTTCTCTTTCTTCTGGGTATCTAGCTTTTTAGATGTCATGATATATCTCAAGGTTTATGCTGTGTCCACGACCAGGGCAGAGCCAGAGGCTTCTGTCCAAGGCCCAAACTGTGGAGAGATTCTGGAGCTCCTGAGTACTAGAAATCATCTCAAAGGATAGTGATTAAAACAAGAGCTGCCAGTGGTCTTCCCACACATGAGAATTTCCAGATCCATTCATGGGTTCCATAGTTTCTCTGTGTGGAGCTGGAAAACAAGAGGCATTTTTAAATTCTGGAGCTTCTCTCAGAAGAAGAAATGGTTACCCAGTGTGTCTCTAGACCCTCATATTGTCCACGGTCCCAGGTTTAACCTTCAGATAAGACCTAAAAGCCACCAATTAGTTATTAATTCCATGCTCACTTTAGTAGTAGACAGGGGATTTAGATCTGACTGATCAGAACATGCATGTCTCTAGTCACAGTGATTGGTTCAGGGAAGAATACATGAGCTACTAAAAGCCAGCAACACACCCTATTACAAACTTGTCCAAGTTTATTGAAGAAGAGAAACATTTTTTGCTTCCTTTCTTCTTCTTTTCCTTCCTTCTTTTCCTCTTTCTTTCCTCCTTCTTTCCTTCCTTCCTTTTTCCTTCATTTATTTATTTATTTATCTGTCTATCTATCTATCTATCTATCTATTTATTTATTTATGTTTTGTTTATAGATTTGGAACTGCAAGAACATGTCTAGACTGCTGGCAGCCATATTTCTACCTGAAGGGAGCCTTCTTGAGAATAGAACTAAGGTAGAACGGAGATAAGAGATGAGGAAAAATTGATCTTGATAACATCGTTTGAACCTCTAGATCCAGCCATGCATAAAGTCAGTTCTACCTTTGGACTTTTGTGTTATTTAAACTAGCATATGTCCTTTGTGCTTAAATAAGTTTAAGTCTGCATTTTGGAACTTGCCACATTGAGAGTCCTAATTTATACTGGCTGCAAACAGGACATAAGATTTTTCTGCTGAAATCTAAATATATGTTAGGTTTCCTTATTACCATGGTTTCTAAACTTTAGCCTCAAGAAATTTGTATCTATCATATCCAGAAGTAAAAATGAGTGTACAGCCTATCAAGCAGAACTGATTCAACTTCTGTAAAAGTACTCCATTGGAATAAAACTGTCTCTAGATGAGCCACTGGGATCCTATTTGGCCCTGGAGGCAGCACAGCAACAACAATTAGGTATCTATAAAAAGTAATGCCAAGTAACCCCAGTAGCTGCAAGTCGACGGATAACCTCCCACCACCACATTTATTAGCTACTGCAGTGAGTGCCAAGCCAATAGGGAGAGAGATGATAACTGAATAATTTTCCATCATTTTTAGTCTGCCAATTACTACATGCACAAAAGCAAAATAAATGATATATCAGGTTACTGGCAAGTGAGTCGTACTTTAAGAACTTCACCTTCAATTTCAGGAAACATATGTACTTTGGCAGGAATCATCTTTTCTTTACTATGCCTTGAAACCAGCTGTGTTTGAGTGAGATCTGGAAATCCAATTCAAAGAAGCAGTTGATTGAATATACTTTCCACTCAGATGAACCATTAGCATTAAAGAAAAACTATAAATCTTCTGGACATTTCATATAAAACTGCCACAAATGCTTAGCCACTGGTTTTGACAGGATATACTTTATGGGATCTATGACGGGAACTTAAATTTGAGAAAGAGACTAAAAAGAAAATATTAGTCATCATACAATTGTAGATTGGACTTAATGTTAGTGTACTTAGAAGGATAGGGCATATAGTCAAGTGACATTTATTTGGTCAAATTCTGGCAAGAAAAGCATGACTCTATTTAATATGTTCCAACCACACATTGTAGACTAAACTAAGCTACAGTTACTGTAAAAACCTCAGGGGAAAATTTGTGGCAGTGTTGTTGCCAGTGTCCAAGCAACACCAGGGTCAGTGAATTGGAGATCAGAGATCATTTGCATATTTCTGTAGGGACAAGAGAAGGCCTTTCCTCCATTCCTTAGCCATAGATTAATTCTCTCCCAATTCCATTTTTACCATTCTTATATGTGTTGCCCGACCACCAGCACAGAAAGACTCAGAATAATTTCTTTTTTACAAAAATGAATTTTTACCGCTTCCTTCATAATGTTAATGGTTTTGACTTCTAGGAAATATAATCATTTAAAATGAATTTAATTAGAGACTCAGAATAATTTCTTTTTTACAAAAATGAATTTTTACCGCTTCGTTCATAATGTTAATGGTTTTGACTTCTAGGAAATATAATCATTTAAAATGAATTTAATTAGATTTATAACCCAGGAGCAAAAGTTTGCATGCAACAGAAAAACACATACAATTAGATCAGAAGGGTCCCAGTTGGCTGGGATGCTTGGCGGATCTGATACGTTTGGCTTTCTTGGGATTGATAAGAGGTATTCATATTTTATCATACTCTCTGGAGAGAAGCTAATTTTTTTTAAATATCCTTGAGGTCTCATAGCTTGCACTATTTTCCAAGAGTTAACATGATCAGATGGATGATACATTTAGATAGGACTGGGGTCTATATCTGAAATAGGGTTATGGCATGAGCACACTTTTTGGCTTGTTTAAACTCCTGTTTCCAATGTATACTCAGATAATCAATGAAGGGATGAATTGAATTCTCAGTTAACTGCAAAATTATTATTTATATCCCCATTACATGCAAGATATTTTGCTAGGTACTTTGAAGGCATAAAAGATACTTACAAACTAGTATGCTTCTAAATTTATATTCCAATTAATAAACAAGACCTGGACACTGAAGATACTGACAGTGATTGCCACAGTGATTGAAGGCACTGCTAGCATTTGCCTTTACAGTGCTGAGCAAATCCTGAATTCCTACAGACTTTGCAATGTACAACTGGAAATGTACTTTTGAAAACTGTTCATAATTATATGAGCCTGAACCTCTTTTTATACATATACACAAAGCACATTTGCACAGATTTAATTTATATTGATTTTTCTATTTGAAAATACAAATTAAGGGAAAACTATCCTTTTGTTTCCTGAATGTTATCAGGAATGGCTTATTTTTTCAGAAATAACTCCAAAGGCAAAACCAGTATTAGAGCTGCCAAAACATACACTTCTATCATTATATATAGATATAATGTATACATGTGTATATACACGTGTGTGTGTATGTATCTCCGTTTGAAAGTGTTCAATAATATGAAAAACTCAACAATTGTTATTTGAGTATTTGATATTGTGTTTTATAGTGATACCCATAAATTAAATTTATAGCTTGTCTACCAAAATTTGTTTTTTTATTAAAGTAAAAACAAACAAAAACAAAAATCCCCAAAATTAAATAACAATTTTAAAATGAAATTTGTCAGTTATACCACACATTTCATTTTCTCTAATTCAGCAGTTTGTACTTTGTCTTGCCCTGTTTTTTTTTTTATTCAATTAAAATTATTTCCCATTTTTCTGATACTTATCACAGGCCAATCTGCCTGGTCTATGAATATCTATTTTAACACTTATTTTTGTATTAGTGTCTAATAATATCTCTTCTCATTGATTTTTCCTATAGCTGATGTACAAAATGGTGTCTGATCTTTACTTCTCTGAAATTAAAGTTAATTATTATAAATAGGTGAATGAATCTGGCTATTTCATTAATCTTTCTATTGTAGTAATGCCTAAACATTTACACATTAAAATATATATCATTGCATTTTTTCTTATTTTTTCTTCGAATAAGAGAAAATTACATGTTTTTTAAAAAAATTAGATGTGTGAGTATGTTGCTTTTTCTGTGAATTCAATTTTGAGATAGTACAAAAGTCATTGTCAAACATGTTATAAAATGAGGGCATTAGATTTGAAAGGACTGAGATCCATTGACTCAGAGTTTTAATAAAAGGTAAATGATATGGCATATGTAAAATGTCTAACAAAAAATTTGACATGTAACACATGTTCAGTAAATGCAACATCCAATAAAATGAGGGGAGATGATCACTTCTAACTCCAGCAGGAATAATCTGTACAACCTTAATAATCTCAAAAATAGTCTCGAAATTTTATCACAAATAAAATTGCATTTCAAACAAAATGTAAATTATGATGAGTTTTGTGAAGAAGAAAGATAGGAGAAATGTTTGAGCAAAGATGCAAATATATAAAAACAGTAGTTATAGTGTGTTCGATTTTCCTCCATGAAGGAGAGTGGTCTAGTGTTTGGAGCTTTAGTTGGTAAGTGAAAAATCATAAACTATTAGGTCCACCATTCCAAGGAAATATCAAGAGAAAAGACAGAGGGGAGAGCATCTGAGTGTCAGATAATTGGATGAAAATAGAAAAATTTGTCAAGAGGAAAATTTAAAGTGTAGATGGGAAACAAGGTATCCCCAAATAGAAATTCTTTCCTTGAAAGAGGATATAACTAGGTAAGTTTTATCCAGAAAGAATTGTTTACTTATTCATGGGAAGATGGGATGACAGCAAGTCTTGAAAAGTTTGAAAGACAATAAATAGCATGGGAGCTAAGGGAAAAAATCATTCTGTAAGTCTCTCTAGAGGTGTTGATAGAAAATAGAGCACTGATACCAGGGAGTGTACAAAGACACTTGGAAAAATTATAATGGTATTCTCAATAGGTTAAAATCCTGAATTGCCTAGTCTCCTTTTCCAACTTCGACCCAAAATTCCAAATTAAAAAAAAAAAAAAAAGAAAAGCAGAAAAAGTCAGTTCAGTGGCTGGACCAATAGGTGTTAAAAGGAATGAATTTGTATGTGGTTTGTCCAAGCTGGTCCATGTAAGATCACAGGGTAAAAGAAGCCATAAACACTAGAGGAGGCTTCTCCAAATGCCATCTTCTTCAGGAAAGATATGGATCAAAAGTTCTCTAATGAAGAGAAGGAGTAAAGTATATTTTCTTTCCATTTCCAAAGGTACACTTGACCAGTACTGTCCTAGTATTCAGAGGGACAATAAGGACCAAAGTCGTCATGGCATCAGTTCAAAGGATAATGTGAGAATTAATTCCGAAGTCTAAAATATACTTGGAGTTCCTTAGAGATGTGCATATATAGAGAATGTATATATGCAAACATCTATGTGTGTGTATACGCATAGTGAAATTTGCATTAATACTGTGACTCCTAAATATGATTTGACGTTAATTTCACCTAGAGGGAAAGTGTGTATTGCTATAACTAACATTCTAATAACTTTAAGAAGTCCTATAAGACCTCGCTATTTCTAATTTCAATAATATTGATAATATAGTGAGCAAGACTTTGTTTAGATGTTATTTGACACCTTTCACCATATGCAGACATGGCTGGCAAACAAGAACAATTGTTTGAATCCCTACATTGAATAATAAAGTTTTTGTACAAACGCTATTTTTTCATTTAGAAAAATATAGACTAATTGCAATGTCTATGAAAGTATAAGGGTAAAACAAAAAGTTTTTGGAAAAATAGAGTTAAAAGATAATGTGAATATTTCCTTGGACCTTTTGAAGTCCCCTTGTATATGCACTGCAGCATTGCCTATCACCCTGAAAACTTTGGAATAATGTAATGCTTGTCAAAATAGTGATTGGAGTATAATAGAATGCACTACAAATGCTTAAACTCATGCTACAGACTTGCATTTATTGACTTCACAATAACAACTACAATATGTCATTAAATTTTCTAAAGTCAGTCACAAGTCAGTTTATATTTATGTGTGCAGTAAATGTGTGTGTTTAGAAAGTGAATTTGTAAAAAAAAAAAATAGAAAATCCACATAAAAAGATTAATCTTCTCTTTGGTAAGAGGAATATATAATATAAATTAGTTCTATGCATTTGCAATAATTTTAAAATATATATATAAACATCTTTGTACCCACCACTCAGCTTTAACCTACCTTGATGTTTTGCCACACTGATTTCAGATCTGTTTTGTTTTCCACTGATAAAATATTCCAGTGTGTTTGAAGTGCCTTACACACTCTTCTTGACTTCAGTTTTCTTTCTCTTTCTTACCCAGAAGTAATCCCCATCCCGAATTTGACTTTTTTTATTCATATTTTTTTAATAATTATATATACTTTTACTACATTTATATTCATTAACAATATATTGTGTTTTTCTGCTTGCATTTAATCATTCAGTACTTGGTATCATAATGAATTTGTCATTTTCAACATGCTTTTTCCATTTGACACCATCATTTTGATATGAATCAGCTTTATTCATGGGACACTAGTTCATTTATTATCACCAAAGAAGCAAGAAAGCAAGGTGGTTAAGATTAAAGATGGGAGGCAGATTTGATTAAAATTCTAGCTTTGTGACTTGTTAGCTGTGTGTTACCTTGAGTAAGGTTAACCACTGTACCTCATTTTCCACACCTATAAAATTTAAATATTTAAGTCTTTATTTGACAGGGTTGTGATAAGGTTTAAATGTGTTAATATTTGTAAATCACCTATAGCAGCACATAACATGCAATAATTCAAAAGGGTTTGTTAAAGATATGACTTGTATCATATTCCATTTTATTAAATGTATCCATCATATTGAACATTTAGATATTTCTAAGCTTTTTACCATTGCACATTGTGTTGTGTTTTTCTGCTTATAGCACCTCATTGAGGATGTGTCTATTTTCACTTGTTCAGTCATTTCTCTAAGGTATGCAAGTGATGTGGAATTATTGAGGAATGATTGCGTGATAGGGAATTGCTGGGTCACAGGAGATGCAGAGGCTCAGCTTCTCTGCATATTGCCGCTGCACAGCTATTTTCTGACTTACAGTAGAAGAATCTTTTCTATTACTGGGTAATATTTAAATTTTAATGAAACCAAATGTATTGTTCTTTTCTCTTAAAATTTAATTTCCTTTGTGGTTTTACAGTTTCATTAATAAATTATTCCTTATCCTAGAGTTATAAAGATAAGAGACAGGAGTGTATTTTTTTCAGGTATGGATATCTGATCTACACTGTTTATTGAATAGATTATGAAAATAGGATGGCTTTGTTTTCTTGCTTAAGCTATATTTTATTTGCTACATATTACTATTATTACAAATATATTTTTAAATTATAAAATATTATAAAAATATTTCTATTGAAACAAGAAGAAAGCAGTGAATCTTTGGACTTCTCAATGATCCTATTGCTTCAGCAGTGAGGAGACAGAAAACAGGAAAACTGATATAAGTTGAGCCAGGTTTTAAGCTCTCAATTAAGCATTTTTATATACACATGAAACTCTCTTAACTGACTTCCACGACACTAAACATTAGAAGTACACATCACTCTCTATTTCCTGTGTTAATAATATTGATCAATTTCCAGAGTATTTGGAATAGTAAACACTTCTATTTTAACCAATTTTAATTCACCAAATACCTACCTGTCTTAATAATGTCAGATAAGTGACTTTCAACTGTATATCATACCATTTCATCTTTTTAAGATTCCTGTGAGATAGTTATAATTTCCCCATTGTTTTTAAATGGAAACTAAGGCTAAGGGAAGTTACGTAACTTGCCCAATCGTGTGCAAGTTAAGCAGGGCAATAATGAGCTTCAGGGTCAGGTGGAAGCAAGTCCAAAGCCAATATTTCTTTATTAATTGCCACCCGTTATGTTTCTTTCTAGATATAACTCAATATTGTAATCAGAATATCTTTGGATTAAATCACAACACTTCTTTTTAGGAAACACAGTGATCCAAAGCACTAACTCTAAGTGAATTGACGTTTTCTACTTCCCTTTTAAGTGAACTTTGAAGGTAACATCTAAATTTTATAACTCACTTGAGAATGTAAACATCTAGTGGCATAGAAAGAAGGATGGGCTCTTTGATGGAACTATTCCCATCCCAGAGTTAATTATTAATATTTTTTGCACACAAAAAATCTATTTTTTCCAAGAAGTAAGATATACTGAAAGGAAAACATTAGGAGCCTATTATAAATAAAAAGCAAGCCATTATATATTAATATCCTTCAAAACTTTTTGTTCATGTTTAGACATATCTCTACAAACTTTTGGAGTATGCTTTTACAATCTAGTAACTCCCAGCATTGATAAAAACAAATAACACATACACTCTAGGCTATTTTGAAAGCTGAAATGCAGATTTCACAATAGTCAACCACATCCTGAACCATGCTCAAACTAGTGAAACAATACAAATGTTTCCTTTCTAAAGGGGAAATCCTTTCAGTTATCAGGAGGCCGGCTACTGTTTGTAGCTCCTCATTTGTTTGCACAATCCTCCCTCTGTTTTTGTTTTGCTGTATGTCTAATTGTAGGGCTCTCCAAGCTACTATTATGGGTTTCCCAGTCCTGGATGCAGATGTCACATCATCTTCAACTGTGTTTCATAGGTTATGTGAACTTACATCCTGCCATCTACAACTGGGCATCTGTTTGCCATACATGAAGTGCTCTATCTTCTTTCTTAGCACAAGTCTCAAAGCACAAAGAAGAACTTCATTCCGAATCCACATTGCTGGTAATTTGATATTGATATTTCCTGAATGTAAGAACACTTGGGTGTCATAGATAATGACTAAGAGATAAAGACACTTGCTCTTCTGCAACAACAGCAGTATTGGAAATGCTTCCACAACAAAAATATTCCCTAAATAAATTTCAGTCCTTTCTTACAGAATCTTTTCAAAGTTCTTCCTATCAATTTAATTTTATTTTCAAAGGAAGATCTATCTTTGTATTGTTTACTTCTTTTTCATTCTATCACTAATAGAATTTTGCCAATTGGCTGTAAAAAAATCAACTTCATCTTGTAGATTAGCTAGTTGATAAAAATAAACTATGTGTAATACATAACATAGTATGGAAGATATATGAGGGTACTTCTAAAAGATCATGGAAAGATTCATATTATCTTTCAATTTTATTTTTCCATGAACTTTTTGAAGTACCTTTGTATGTAACGGCTCTCAAATCAAATTGCTGGGTTCAAATCCTGACTCATTATTACTAAACAGATAACTGTGGATAAGTCTCTTCACCTGTGTATCCCAGTTTCCTCATTTGTCAAATGAAAAAAAAAAAGGACAGATTTCACAATCAAGGTAAAAAATTAAATAAGCTAACACATGAAAAATGCTTAGCATACAGCTAGAACATATAAACTTGACAAATAACTCTCATGATTTTGGCTGTGGTTAGCTCTTAATGAAGTGAATATGCATGTGTGGCTTTGACTGATTGTTTCACCGTGTAAATATACCCTTTGTTTCCAATTTATTTCTTCTGTCTCTACATTTTGCTTTTTTTGTTGTTCACAATCAAATATAATTCTTTCACCCTCCTCCCATGTTTATTTTGTCCATAAATTTATTTACTTGTCCAACGTTTCAATTAAGTGACAAGAATGAACTTGTTTATTGCTCCAAATAAAGAGGATAGATAAAATAAGTATGGTTGACCTAGAGGAGAAAACAAAAATTGATGAATTGGGTCAAATACAAGACCATAAGAAGAGATGGGGCCTGTGATGAACATAATTGCCCCCTGTCTCTTCCTTAAAACAATCAATATTAAAATATTGTTTAGTTTGCTACAGCATATTTGAGTGCTTACTTAAGTTCAAACCACTAAATATTCACACCCATGTCCAAATTATTAGGTCCAGAAATGAAACCCAAAGTTTAAGATTTAACAACTTTAACAGAAGCACAGAACTAATATTTACTATGTACATATTTTATGCCAGGTCCTGAAGCAGGTGCTTCAAAATAATTATAAAGTAGAGGGAGAGGGAAAAGGGACAAAAAAGGGTGTGGCACTGACATTGCCTGAGTATTGCTGTGTGTCTATGGTCAAAAATATTATAGTTCATAAAAGCAGGCAATCCTTTTCTAAGCAAATTGAAGCTGTCTCTGAATCCTCATTCTCCTCGGCTACGAGAAAATTCAAGATCACTAGTGCATCTGTGGTGAGGCTTTTATCCCTCCCAGGAGCATGTACACATATAAGAGGTACACTTGTTGGGGAGGGGACACCTGAAAAATATCCTTTAGTTTGGTCGTGTGGTCCCACGCAAGCAGGTAGCTTTGCTGCTTCCAAGTGGAGGCTGAGAGACCCAGTGGTAGGTTTCAGTCTCTAACTGTGGAGTGTAGACACACCACACTGAGGCTAGCCCATCTTCCCAGGGTGTCGGTAAGAGTTCACGCCAGTCTCAGAAACTCGCAGTCAGGCTTCTATACCTATTTGGGCAGTCTTCTTCCCCTCCTGCTTCTCCTCTTCCTCCTTCTTACTTTCACTAGCTTCTTTTTGATCTTTTACAGTAATCTTTTAAATAAACCCAACCTTACAAAAACTAAGAACAAGAGGGAAACATCCTGAGATGACCTCTAGCCTGAAAAATTCCTCTGAGGTAAGGAAGCACAAAGGCCTAGCTAACAGCACAGAAAAGGAGAGTGGAAAAAATCCAGAGCACAAAATGTAAATAATTTATTTTAATTCTTCAACTGCAATAAAAGCAAAATAGCAATTAATTTCTGATATATGAGTGTTTTACATGCATTAACTCTTCTGATTTGCATAACAATTCAATTTTACAGAGAGAAAACATAGCTAAGGCCCAATAATATAACTTAAAGAGCTAGGCAAGATGAGGTCAGAACCTGATGTGTCTACTGCAAAAGCCAAGTTTTTAAGTTTTAGCTTTTATTTTCAGTACTGAGATTATTTTATTATTATTATTTTATCATTACACAATGTAAACATTTTTTATGGCCCTTTACCAGTTTCTCCCTAACCCCTTTACTCCTCCCCCTTTCCCACATCTTGTGGAAAGGCCTAGTTTTTTCACTAGACCAGTCTGGTGGGAGATAAGAAGATTCTTTGGGGGAAAGATAAGAAGATTCTCTGGTGGGAGATAAGAAGATTCTTTGGGGGAAATAGTGCAATCACGAACTGGAGAACCAGTTTTGAGAGGCCATGCAGTAAAGAGCTATGACGTGAGTTATACCACAGACCTATCTGCTGAGGATACTTCTTTGTTGCAAATCACTAGACCCTGCAGCTTGATCTGGATACTACCTTGCATCTTGCAACTGTTGCTACTGCGAGAAGGAGAGTTCACCATGGATCTTAAACTTATGGGCTGGGTATATCTGATTGGTAGAACTAGCCTCCTGCCCTAGCAGGAGGGGTAGGAAAGCATTCTGGCCTTTTCACTTTCAATAACACAAGGCAGCTTTGCTAACTTTGCTAGCTAATAAGATTCATAAAGTGAAGATATCCCCAAATATCGGAAACGATTCAGATGTAGGCTGGCCAATGTGAAAGACAAATGGCCTGTGTATTAAATAAAATACAACTCAGATATTGGCACTCGTAGGGTTTGGATATGTTGTCCCCACAAACCCCATGTCAAAATCTGATTCCCAACTTGGCAATGTTGGGAGTGGTTTGGGTCATAGGGGTGGGTCCCTCATGAATAGATTAATGCCCTCCCTGGGGGTTGGGGGGAGGTGTAGTGAGTGAGTTCTCACTCTATTAGTTCCCATGAGATCCGGTTGTTTAAAAGACCCTGGCACCTCCCCTCCCTCTCTCTCTCTCTTGCTTCCTTTGCCTTGCAACCTTGCACCCACTGGCTGGCTGCTGCTTTCCACCATGCGTAGAAGCAGCCTGAGGCCCATGCCAGATGCAGCTGTCCCAGAATCGTGAGCCAAACAAACCTCTTTTCTTTATAAATTTCAGGCATTCTGTTATAAGCAACAGAAGTGGACTAATACAGGCACCTTAATTAAAAAAGAGTTTCATTTGATGAAAAGGTTTGAAATGGAAATAGACTGGTTCCCTTCAGAGCAGCAGCTAACAGAGTGACTTTTGGGAAAATCATTCCTAAATGCTTGCTTGTGTGCTTCTGCAGAAGTTCCTGACTATTGGTTAAAATGCCGTGTGAATTAATTTCCAGCCTCATTTATTCTCTGGCTAAACATAAAGGCAATTTCAAAGGGATAAAAATGGCCCCAATATGTGTTGCCACAAATCTTTTGAGAGATGAGAAATATTAGCTACTAGTATAATTTAATTCCAGACTCAGCTATCACTGTTGCAGTTAACAGTTCTGGATGTGTATTTTGTAGATTCATAGAAAAAGACTGTTGTTTGATCTTAGATTTCAATTATTTCCTTTAGTATCTAATTTGCCTGTAATTGCTCCAACATCTTCAAATCTACCCTCTGTAAATCTTCTCACCAGGGGTTAGTTGGATGATTTCATTCTCTTTTCTAGTTAATTGTCTTCTTTTTGTTGTAAGGAGAATAGTTCTTTATCGATTGTTGGTTATTGTTATTTTCTGTGACTACCATGGATTAAGTGATAGTTTAATTACTTAAAATAATTTTATCAAATAAGATGATTCTTTTGAAGATTAAACAATGTTTAAGAATTATGATGAAGCAGGCATACTTATTTCAGCTACTGAAAATGGGTAAAAAAGTGACATGACAATGACAACCTTTGCATATTTATGTATGCCTCTACTAGAGAACTGAATTAGCATACATTCATTTCTGGGTGATTGGACAACAGTAAGTTAAAGATAAAAAATGAATCTAAAATAAAGGTGATAGTTAACATTTGCAGTCAAAGTAGAATCCCCTGAGTAGGACGGTGCTGTTTTAATATCTCAATTTTTGATATCATTTAAGTAAGATTCAGATGAATAATTGCTTTAATCTCAATTTAACCTCAAAGAACAAAAGCCCACCTTTTATTGGGCTGGCAGAACACTTTAAATGAACTTTTGCTCTTTATGATGTATTCTGCAGTGGAGAGATGGAAAAGATTGGAAAGGAGGATTGAAAAACATTTTAACTGACAAATTAGAATAAAAAATTGAAGAAACGGGATTTTTAGAGTCATTTATATCTGTACCTCTAAGTTTGTGTCTATACTGTTCCTTTGTTTTTGTTGTTGTTGTTGTTGTTTTTGTTTTTTAATGAAGACTACAAAAATTGATGTGTGGCCTCAAGAAAGTAATTTCAAGATTTTAATTACTGGGAGATTCTGTTGTGTGTTGATTGAGGCATGACTAGTCACAGCATGACATTCCTTTTAGGCAAGTTTTCTTATTTATTTTCTGAGGGGACACATTACATAGCACACCCTGGGTCTCTGTGGTCAGAGGCCCTGATTAAATAATAAGATGCTAAAATGATGAGTAAAATATAAACCACCAACATCCTCTTGTGAAAGTTAGTAAAGGACAAAAAGGAAGCACCTGCTTTGTAGACACAAACAGAGGAGAGGATGCTGTTGCCTCTGAGGCCAGGCATGACTGTGTCTCCTCACACTGCCTCACAGCAGAATGAGTTATTCCACAGAAAAATCCTTCAGGTAGCTGACGTGTACACTGATTTAAAGATTTTTTAAAAACACAGTATTACCACACACCTGTAATTTTATAAACAGAGAGTATTGATGTAACTGAAACTTTTCTTGATACCTCACATTACTATTATTATTATTATTATTAGGCCCAGTTATAACATTTCAGCAATGTGTGTCAGATTCAGTTTTCCTAGTTTCTTTGCTGTCAAACAATGAACTGGTTTTTGTTTGTTTGTTTTTTCTCACTCACTTATTCTCTTCCTTATGCAAGAGTTCTCATACCTATGTTTTAATGATTGGGACAAAAATATTTCAAAAAGAAAAATTACTGTGAGTGAACAAATAAGGACATTATGGTTTCTCTCAGTTGTGCTCTAGAGTTCCAAATGGATTCTCTGCAGAATCTTCTGCCTCTGACCAGTATGTACCTGGGACTGATTGATTCAGTTCTTAAACAACAAAAAAGTGAACAAAATTTATGAAGCAGTGGTGTTCAAGACACTGGACATTAGGCAATGAAGGTGAGTGCTCCCTCAGAGACAGGAAGCGAATGAGATGTGTTATGATCATCCTGCTTAGTGCCTGGGAAGAGTTTCCAGGCCAAGACTTGAGGAGGGGGATCCCAATTGGATCCCAGTGGACTCCCTGAGTTGAGAAGACAGAACTAAGAGTCGGGGGAGAGCAAAGTGGCTAGAATTCACAGGATAGAGTATTGGATAGAAAAAAGCTGTACAAACAGCTTCAGATATCTGCAGAAAGTTGTCTTTGAGTATTCAGCAAAGTACTTATCAGCAAACATACGTGAGAAAACCACCTGAGATGGAGCGAAGATGCACAAAAGGATTAGAAGTAACAGTGCCTGGCACTCATACAGAGCTGGGAATAGTTCCTGTTCCCACCAGCCAGAGAGGACACATGCATAACTCACAGGGCATTGAGTAGAGTACTGGGAAACATTCTGCCTCAGTGATGGGCTGATTAAACCTGTAGTAAGCATTTGCTAGTCTCACCTAACAAATCTTAAAAGCAAAAACTGAAAGGACCAAACTATTTCCAACTACTTATCTGTGCCGCAGTGTAAAGCTTCCAAATAGTTGTAGGAATACAAAAATAAAGAAAGCTATCAGTCAAAAAAAATGTGGCTTTAATGACTCCTTAATGTAGTTATATGGAATAAGTGGATAGACTATTTCCTACTACTCATCTGTGCCGCAGTGTAAAGCTTCCAAATAGTTGTAGGAATACAAAAATAAATAAAGAAATCAGTCAAAAAAAATGTGGCTTTAATGACTCCTTAATGTAGTTATATGGAATAAGTGGATAATATGCAGAAAAGGAAAGTTCACAGTTAAGGTGAGTTACCCTTCATCCATGAAAATTTGATAATTTCAGCACTATTTTTCTGCTTTCAGAGGTCATGATTTGCTAAATATTCTGTTAAGTTATTAATAAGCTTTTATTTTAAAACTTACATTTATTTAAAAGGTTTTAAAAAGACATTCTACGAATACATTTTGATCAACTCTTTTGTGGTAGATTAGTGATATCATGAATAAAATAAACATAGTTCCTAACCACATGGTGCTTTAGTCCTATAGGGAAAACAGAGGTTCACAGAATAACAAGAAATAATTGTGATATGTGAATGAGTTGTCAAGTTGTCATCCTAGAAACTTCTGTCATCAGCACCATGTCACCATACACAGTTGGCCAGTTAGATTTCTGGTCTTGGTCTAGGTCTTGGTCTATTCTGAAAGCCCATAAACTTTATTTATTTATTTATTTAGTCATTTAAAACATTATTTTTAATTGCCCTACTAGAAAGGAATAACAGGT
>NW_007728385.1:285899-289941 GCF_000696425.1 Galeopterus variegatus
GTACACAGTTGGCCAGTTAGATTTCTGGTCTTGGTCTAGGTCTTGGTCTATTCTGAAAGCCCATAAACTTTATTTATTTAGTCATTTAAAACATTATTTTTAATTGCCCTACTAGAAAGGAATAACAGGTGAAAAAAATCTAAACAGGTTTGACTTCACAAGAATGTACAAAGCAAACTATACAAGTATAGCTATACCTTATTTTTTTCTGATTATTACACTAAGGAAAAAGAAAGGTCAACATCAACTGACAATAAGTAAATAAATTGTTGTTTTCTCTCTGAAAAATATTCTGATAACCTATGCTATAATTTTAGGTTTCAGTCGAAATTGACAAAAGAGGTTGACAACCTCTATCATTTTGTCACTAAATATCTTCTCTTTACCTTTAAGAAATCCATTTATTTATTCAACAAGCATTCATCAAGCACCTACTGTGGGTCACACTCTGCTAAATACTTGAAATGTAAAAGTGTATGACTCAGCTTCTGTCCTAAAGAATGTTGCAGTTGAGCAAAGGAGAGAAAGGAGTAAACCTAAAATGAGAGTGCACTATAGTCAGGGCTGTGGTAAAGGAACACACCTGCAGGGATCAGAATGCTTCCCAGAAGAGGTGACATGAATGAATCCTAAATCATAAGCAGGAATTGGCCTAGCATTGAATAAGGAAGAGGGTATTCTGGGTATAGGCAAAAGCACAGAGAATTAGGAGAAACTGCAAGTAGTTTACTAGCTGGGCATATGACTTGCAAGGAGTTGTGAGAAAGAAAATAAAACACAAGGGCAGGATCATATTATGAAATACCTTACATCCCAGGCCAAGTGTTTTGCATCATTCCCAGTGTGATCAGGATCCCCTGTTGGATCTTGGAAAGGAGAATGATAGTTGGGTCCCTGCCCCCTCCCTGTTCTATGGGGATCTACTTGTGGATATCTTTTCCGCTAACTAAACACATGTTATGAAGATATTCAGAAATAAAACGAGCCACTGATTTTGCTGATTCTTAGAAAGCAGGGCAAAGGTAAATACATTAGTAAATAGTATGAGTCTAGTAGGGCCCTGAAATTATCTTCAGTTTTAGAGGTTAAAGGTACCTGTTTGAAATTTAATTATCAATTAATCATTCTAGAATTGTCTACCCTCTAAGATCAGTGTCAGTCAATAAATATAATAATCTGCACTCTTTTTTTTTTTTTTTCATTTTAGCTGTTTTCAGCTTAACCTTTAGGCAGGTCATAGCTGCTTATATTCAACATTTATTAACTTTTTGCAAAGTAATTATTTCTAAGAATATAAAACAGCCTGTTACTCTATATTTGCTCATTTCATTTGAACAAAATTTGCTCTTATTCTTCAGAATGATACACTAAACACTCATTGCTTCTTAATCTAACTAGTTTATTGGATTATTAGCAAAATGATTCCATCAATATATAGTTAAAATGCAATTAATTTAATCTTATATTTTTCTCTGAGATTTAACACTTGAAAAAATAATGATGTCTGTTGACAATAATTTGATTCCTCATGTAAGAGATACATGAGATCACCTAAAGTGAAATCATTACATTTGTAATCTCTCCTTGATGGAAGCTGTGTGTACTATAAATTTCTGTGTTCCTTCACTTTTCATAGATTCACATTTAATATTTTATTTATTTCTTTTAATTTTTTTTTGGAGTTCTTATTCTTTTATTTTTAATGTTTATGCATAATCATAGGTAAGATGGAGAATTTAATGGTTAAAAGTTTCAAGTTCTACACTGAATTAAAATAGAGGTCTTATCCTGATATTAGATCATTTAAACACAGCAATTAGTGTTTATTTGTTTGGAAACAATACTATACAACTTCTTCATAGAAACCAGCAACATAAAATATAATGGGTTTAAGAATTATTTTCTAACATCTGTTAACATGCCCCAATAGCAACATAATTAACTCTGAATTTTCTTCAGAATAGATCATCTCAATTACAAATTTTCCAGGACAAGGGTTCAGGGACTACTTGCTCTATTTTTCCATTACCTCAAATACCTGATGTTTGCCAAGATTTTTATTTTATGTTTCTGTATTTATTTATTTTATTTTATTTTAACTTCTCAATATACATTGTAGTTGATTTTCTTGTCATTTTACCCATTCCTCTTTACCCCCTCCCTCTTGCCCCTACCCCTGAATACATCATATCTGTTCACTTGTCCTAACAAGTTCAAGAATTGTTGTGATTGTTGTGTCTTCTTCCCCCTCCACCCTTTGTTTGTCTATTTATTTATTTATTTATTTTTACGTCCCATAAATAAGTGAGAACATGTGGTATTTCTCTTTCTGTGCCTGACTTGTTTCACTTCANCTATATTTGCTCATTTCATTTGAACAAAATTTGCTCTTATTCTTCAGAATGATACACTAAACACTCATTGCTTCTTAATCTAACTAGTTTATTGGATTATTAGCAAAATGATTCCATCAATATATAGTTAAAATGCAATTAATTTAATCTTATATTTTTCTCTGAGATTTAACACTTGAAAAAATAATGATGTCTGTTGACAATAATTTGATTCCTCATGTAAGAGATACATGAGATCACCTAAAGTGAAATCATTACATTTGTAATCTCTCCTTGATGGAAGCTGTGTGTACTATAAATTTCTGTGTTCTTTCACTTTTCATAGATTCACATTTAATATTTTATTTATTTATTTTAATTTTGGGGGAGAGTTCTTATTCTTTTATTTTTAATGTTTATGCATCTCCAAGATGGAGAATTTAATGGTTAAAAGTTTC
Organism: Galeopterus variegatus; assembly: GCF_000696425.1. Classification (NCBI taxonomy): domain Eukaryota; kingdom Metazoa; phylum Chordata; class Mammalia; order Dermoptera; family Cynocephalidae; genus Galeopterus; species Galeopterus variegatus. The sequence goes on from NW_007728385.1 coordinate 288,691, forward strand.
AAGTTCTACATTGAATTAAAATAGAGGGCTTATCATGATATTAGATCATTTAAACACAGCAATTAGTGTTTACTTGTTTGGAAACAATACTATACAACTTCTTCATAAAATATAATATATATATTATATTATAAACCCACATAAAATATAATGGGTTTAAGAATTATTTTCTAACATCTGTTAACATGCTCCAATAGCAACATAATTAACTCTGAATTTTCTTCAGAATAGATCATCTCAAATACAAATTTTCCAGGACAAGGGTTCAGGGACTACTTGCTCTATTTTTCCATTACCTCAAATACCTGATGTTTGCCAAGATTTTTATTTTGTTTCTGTATTTATTTATTTTATTTTATTTTAACTTCTCAATATACATTGTAGTTGATTTTCTTGTCATTTTACCCATTCCTCTTTACCCCCTCCCTCTTGCCCCTACCCCCGAATACATCATATCTGTTCACTTGTCCTAACAAGTTCAAGGAATTGTTGTGATTGTTGTGTCTTCTTCCCCCTCTATCCTTTGTTTGTCTATGTATTTATTTATTTATTTATTTTTACCTCCCATAAATAAGTGAGAACATGTGGTATTTCTCTTTCTGTGCCTGACTTGTTTCACTTCATGTAATTTTCTCTAAGTCCATCCATGTTCTTGTGAATGGTAGTATTGCACTCTTTTTTATAGTGGAGTAGTATTCCATTGTGTAAATATACCACAGTTTCCTTATCCACTCATCTGATGATGGACATTTGGGCTGGTTCCAACTCTTGGCTATTGTAAATAGTGCTGCAAAAAAACATTGGAGTAGAGGTATCTCTTTGGCATGATGATTTCCATTCCTCTTGGTACATTCATAGCAGTGGAATAGCTGGGCTATATGGTAGATCTATCTGGAATTGTTTGAGGAACCTCCAAAACATTTTCCATAAAGACTGCACCACTTTGCAGTCCCACCAATGGTGTATGAGAGTTCCTTTTTCTCTGCAACCTCACCAGCATTTATCATTCTCAGTCTTTTGGATATTAGCCATCCTAACTGGAGTGAGATGGTATCTCAAAGTGGTTTTGATTTGCATTTCCCGGATGCTGAGTGATGTTGAACATTTTTTCATCTGTCTGTTGGCCATTCATATATCTTCCTTTGAGAAATGCCAGTTCAGCTCCTTTGCCCATTTTTTAATTGGGTTTCTTGTTTTTTTGCTGTAAAGTTGTTTGAGTTCCTTGTATATTCTGGATATTAATCCTTTGTC
>NW_007728385.1:290941-295053 GCF_000696425.1 Galeopterus variegatus
TGTGTCTGTTGGCTGTTTGTATATCTTCCTTTGAGAAATGTCTGTTCAGCTTCTTTGCCCATTTTTTAATTGGGTTATTTGTTTTTATGTTGTAAAGTTGTTTGAGTTCCTTGTATATTCTGGATATTAATCCTTTGTCAGATATATATTTTGAAAATATTTTCTCCCACTCTATTGGTTGTCTTTTCACTCTGTTGATTGTATCTTTTGCTGTGCAGAAGCTTTTTAGTTTGATACAATCCCATTTCTTTATTTTTCCTTTGGTTGCCTGTGCTTTTTGGGTCATATTCCTGAAGTCTGTACCCATTCCTACTTCCTAGAGTGTTTCCCCTATGTTTTCTTTAAGGAGTTTTATTGTTTCGGGATGTATATTTAATTCATTAATCCACTTTGAGTTAATTTTGGCATATGGTGAGAGGTACGCATTTAATTTCATTCTGCTACATATGAATATCCAGTTTTCCCAGCACCATTTGCTGAAGAGGAAGTCTCTTCCCCAGCATATAGACTTCATGCCTTTGTCCAAGATCAGATTGCTGTAGGAGTATGGGTTGACTTCTGGGTTCTCTATTCTATTCCATTGATCCATGTGTCTGTTTTTATGCCAGTACCATGCTGTTTTGGTTATTATAGCTTTGTAGTATAGTTTAAAGTCAGGTAGTGTTATGCCTCCAGTTTTATTTTTTTGCTCAGGATTTCTTTGGCTATGCATGGTCTTTTGTTATTCCATATAAGTGTCTGGATAGTTTTTTTTTCCATTTCTGAAAAAAGCGTCATTGGAATTTTGATGGGGATTGGATTGAATCTGTAGATCCCTTTGGGTAATATGGACATTTTCATAATGTTAATTCTTCCAATCCAAGAGCAGGGGATATCTTTCCATCTTCTTGTGTCCTCTTTAATTTCTCTAAACAGTGGTTTTTAGTTCTCATTGTAGAGATTTTTCACATCCTTGGTTAACTTTATTCCTTAGTATTTTGGGGTTTTGTTGCCATTTTAAATGGGCTAGCTTTCTTGATTTCTTTTTCTGCATGTTCACTGTTGGAATGTAGAAATGCTACTGATTTTTGTGTGCAGATTTTGTATCCTGAAACTTTGCTGAAATCATTTATCAACTCTAAGTGTTTTTTTTTTTTTTTGGAGAGGCTTTAGGCTGTTCAATATATAGAATCATATCATCTGCAAACAGGGACAGTTTGACTTCATCTTTTCCAATCCGGATGCCCTTTATTTTCTTCTCTTCTCTGATTGCTCTGGCTAGTACTTCCAACACTATGTTGAATAGGAATGATGAGAGTGGGCATCCTTGTCTAGTTCCTGTTCAGGATGATACTGGCAGTGGGCTTATCACATATGGCTTTAATTGTGTTGAGATACTTTCCTAACTTGTAGAGAGAGTCATTATCATGAACAAATGTTGAATTTTGTCAAATGCTTTTTCAGTGTCTATAGAGATGATCAAATGGTTTTTGTCTTTGCTTTTATTGATGTAGTTTATCACATTTATTGATTCACATATATTAAACCAACCTGCATCCATGGGATGAATCCCACTTCATCATGGTATATAATTTTGTGTATGTGTTACTGTATTCTGTTAGCTTGTATTTTATTGAAGATTATTGTGTCTATATTCATCAAAGATATTGGCCTGTAGTTTTCTATTTTTGATGTATTTTTGTCTGGTTTTGGTATCAGGGTGATGTTTGCTTCATAGAATGAGTTTGGGAGAATGGCCCCTGTTTCAATCTTTTGGAATTGTTTGTAGAGAATTGGTATCAATTCTTCTTTGAAGGTTTGGTAGAAATTTGCAGTGAACCCATCCAGTCCTGGGCTTTTCTTTGTTGGGAGCTTTCTGATAACAGTTTCAATCATTAGGCTGTTCAATATATAGGATCATATCATCTGCAAAGAGGAACAGTTTTAGTTCATCATTTCCAATCTGGATTCCCTTTATTTCATTCTCTTCCCTGATTGCTCTTTCTAGTACTTCCCACACTATGTTGATTAGGAGTAGTGAGAGTGGACATCGTTGTCTTTTCCTGTTCTTAATGGAAAAAGCTTTCAACTCTTCCCCATTAAGGATAATATTGGCAGTAGGATACGGCTTTAAATTTTGTTGAGATACTTTTCTTCTATACCCAATTTATACAGAGTCTTTATCAGGAACAAATGTCGAATTTTGTCAAATGGTTTTTCAGCATCTATAGAGATGATCATATGGTTTTTGTCTTTGATTTTGTTGATGTGCTGTATCACATTTACTGATTTGTGTATGTTGAACCAACCTTGCATCCATGGGATGAATCCCACTTCATCATGGTGTATAATTTTGTGTATGTGTTATTGTATTCTGTTAGCTTGTATTTTATTGAAGACTATTGTGTCTATATTCATCAAAGATATTGGCCTGTAGTTTTCTATTTTTGATGTATTTTTGTCTGTTTTTGGTATCAGGGTGATGTTTGCTTCATAGAATGAGTTTGGGAGAATGGCCTCTGTTTCAATCTTTTGGAATTGTTTGTAGAGAATTGGTATCAATTCTTCTTTGAAGGTTTGGTAGAACTCTGCAGTGAACCCATCCAGTCCTGGGCTTTTCTTTGTTGGGAGCTTTCTGATAACAGTTTCAATCTCTTTAATTATTATTGGTCTGTTTAGATTATCTATGTTTTCTTGGCTCAGTTTTTGTAGTTTGTATGTGTCCAGAAATTTATCCATTTCTTCCAGATTTTCAAATTTCTTGGCATATAGTTGTTTATAATAGTCTCTTATGATTCCTTGTATTTCTAAGGTATCAGTTGTAATATCACCTTTTTCATTTCTAATTTTTGTTATTTGGGTCTTCTATAGTTAGCCTGGCTAAATGTTTGTCAATTTTATCTTTTCAAAGAACCAACCTTTTGTTTCATTGATCTGTTGTGTTGTTTTTCAGGTTTCTACTTCATTTAGTTCTGCTCTGATCTTAAAGTCTATTTTATCTTATATAAGAATAGCTACTCCAGCTCATTTTTCATTTCTATTTGCTTGGTATATCTTTTTCCAATCTTTCACTCTTAGTCTATGTGTGCCTTTACAGATGAGGTGAGCCTCTTGAAGGCAGCATATTATTGGGTCCATCGTTTTAATCCAGTAAGTTAGTCTGTGTCTTTTGAGTGGGTAATTTAATCCTTTTACATTTAGAGTCATTACTGAAAGTTGTTGATTTTCTCCTAGCATTTTATTGCTTTTTGTTTAGATGTCTTAAGTACCTTTTGTTCCTTTCTTTCTAATTTTCTGTTTGTCTTCTGTTTTTGTCAGTTTCTTGGGATGGTAGATAAACTATTTTTTTCTCTTTATTGTTAACATTTTTGTTTTACTCATAGGTTTTATTCTTTCTTGAGTATTCATGGCAGTGATGTTTGTTTTTCAGGTATCAAACCCAGTACTCCCTTGAGAATTTCTTGTAAGGCTGGTCATGTGGTAGTGAAGTCCTGTAGTTTTTGTTTGAGAAATATACTATTTGTCTTTCATTTCTGAAGGATAGCCTTGCTGGGTAAAGTATTGTTGGCTGGAAATTTTTGTCCTTTAGTATTTTGAATATATCATCCCATTCTTTTCTGGCTTTTAGGGTTTCTGATGAAAAGTCTGAGGTTAGTCTAGTCTGATTTAGGCTCTTGCATCTTTTAAGATTCTCCCTTTGTCTTTGAGTTTTGCCAGTTTAACTATAACATGTCTTGGAGAGGACCTTTTTGGGTTGAGTATATTTGAGGATCTTTGGGCCTCCTGAATCTGAAGATCTGTGACTTTCCCTATACCTGGGAAGTTTTCAGCTATTATTTCATCGTATGTGTTTTCAATGCTATTTCCTTTTTCTCCCCTTCTGGAATGCCCATGATTTGGACATTTGAGTGCTTAAGGTTGTCTGTTACCTCGCTTAGATTTTCTTCAATTTTTTAAAATCTTTTTTTCTTTTTTCTGGTCCACCTGTTTTAATTCAATCAGCCCATCTTCAAGATCAGAAATTCTCTCTTCTGCTTGTTCTTGCCTGCTGGTTAGACTCTCTGTTATGTTTTTTTATTTCATTGAATGAATCCTTCAGCTCAAGATGCTCTGTTACATTCTTTTTCAGGGCA
>NW_007728385.1:296120-297983 GCF_000696425.1 Galeopterus variegatus
CATTTAGTTTCCTTAGAATTGTCGCTCAAAATTCCTTCTCAGTCATTTCAAGGACTTCCTGTTCTATAGGATCTAGAGCTTGAGAGTTTTTATTTTCCTTTGGTGGTGATGTACTTTCTTGATTTCTCATATTTCTGGTATCTTTCCTTTGGTGTTTATTCATTGTGGCAGGGGGTAACATGGTCCACTCATTACACCCTGATGTCTGAAGGGACTGAAAATTCTGGGCAATGGGGACTAGCCTAGGCTGTGGTCCCTACAGCACCTGCCTGTTCAAGCACAGCTGGCTCTGGGTGTCTGGGCTCGACAGCTCTCAGGCCTCTCTGGGCAGCAGGGACTGGACTGGGCTGGGGGTCTCACAGTGCTCGGCTCATGCCTGTTCTGGTGCAGCTCTTGGGCCTCCTGTTGCTGATTTTTAAAAGTTACCTTTGTGGGAAAAGTTAACTTTGTGGGAAAGAGCAATGCTAGGAACCATCTACTCTGTCATCTTGACCAGAAGCTCATAAACTTATTTATTATGTTTCCATAAGTAAGATACCTAAAGAAAGTTGAAAAAAAAAAAAGAGATTCTTTCTCACTTGCATTAAAAAGGTATGTGCAAAAAGAGTTTGTACCTGAAATAACAGATCTAAGTGCAGAAACTCATAGCTTGTCCTCTGCCTTTATCCAAGATTATAAAAGTACCANGCTCGGCTCATGCCTGTTCTGGTGCAGCTCTTGGGCCTCCTGTTGCTGATTTTTAAAAGTTTCAGTTGGTTGATTTGTGGGAAAGAGCAATGCTAGGAACCATCTACTCTGTCATCTTGACCAGAAGCTCATAAACTTATTTATTATGTTTCCATAAGTAAGATACCTAAAGAAAGTTGAAAAAAAAAAGAGATTCTTTCTCACTTGCATTAAAAAGGTATGTGCAAAAAGAGTTTGTACCTGAAATAACCGATCTAAGTGCAGAAACTCATAGCTTGTCCTCTGCCTTTATCCAAGATTATAAAAGTACCATATAAGGAAACAGGCATTTTAAATGACAGTTATGCTCATAATAAACAAATGCCCTGGAGCTGGCACTTCAAAAAGGAAGTGATAAAATAGCTGGACCTATGGCTTCTTTGTAGGCTGGTGCAAGTTGTGTACTACACAATGCTAGGGGGGCCATTCATGCAGTGCAGGGCTCTCACAAATATATATGGTGGCCCGGAGAAGACTCCTATTTGAACAGCTGCTCTGAACTTCTGAAACAGAATCTCACCCTATCTCTCAGCCTTCACATCATGCAGTATTAGCAAACAGACCAAGATCTACTGACCTACCCATGCAGGGTTCCAGGACTAGTCTAAGAGCTAAGCTTTTCAGTGTAGTCAGGAGAGAGGTTTCTTCCCTCCTAGCTCCCAATGCTGCAGTATAGTAATCTTTGTCAAACAAAGTTAATGACATTAAGGTTAAATCAAAAATTTCATCAGGTAACCAGAGAGCTGGAACTAGCAAGCCTTTAAAAGGGTGAGAGCTATTTGTATCACCATCCTAAATAAACACCTGAAAGGCAGTTTAATGTATACATGCAGTTTAACACAATAGGTATAAATCTTCCCAAAGATATCATTTAATCACTATTANTCTTGATTTCTCATATTTCTGGTATCTTTCCTTTGGTGTTTATTCATTGTGGCAGGGGGTATCATGGTCCACTCATTACACCCTGATGTCTGACCTGATGTCTGAAGGGACTGACAATTCTGGGCAATGGGGACTAGCCTAGGCTGTGGGCCCGACAGCACCTGCCTGTTCCAGCACAGCTGGCTCTGGGCGTCTGGGCTCGACAGCTCTCAGGCCTCTCTGGGCAGCAGGGACTGGACTGGGCTGGGGGTC
>NW_007728385.1:301219-301889 GCF_000696425.1 Galeopterus variegatus
GTTTGGTCTTTTGAGGAAAACTTTTGCTTCTGTCTCCAAGTTTTGAATAGAGCTGAAAAAATGAGTGCTGTTCAATAAGTTTTATTATATCATTATAATAAAAGCACTTGAAAAACTTCCCTGATATTTAAATTTACATCAACCAAGAAGTGTTCTGGCATATAGTGTGTGTGAAATAGGTACCTGTGTATGTCTTCGACAGGAAATAATTTTAGAAAAACCTAAAAAATCCATTTAATATCAAGTAATATACCATGATTACTAACTGGTATGAACAAAAGTAGAGCAGTACTTCTTTAAACAGGTCTCCATAACCACATCCAGTTGGTAGATAATAATTATTCTAATCAATGACAATCTTTGAACTTTATATAGTACAATTCAAGAGTGCTAAGAGATGACTTACCAGAGAAAAGTACTAAGGTTATCAGGTCATAATGCTAAGAAACCTACTGTTGCTGGTAGAAATTCTAACCTCCATGGTGTCGGCAACAATGCTTTTATCCCTTCACTCATAAATCCTATTTGAACTTTGACCAAGAGAGTACCAAATTCTGATTTTCTCCGGGTAACTTAACATACTCTATTCATTTTCTTACTCCCTTCACAAATATTCATTGAGGACCCTCTATGCTCCAGGTACAGTGCTGGGTAAAAGGGATAAAATGAT
>NW_007728385.1:302955-304599 GCF_000696425.1 Galeopterus variegatus
ATTTAAACACTATTATAAAAATATATATAGGCAAAGAGAAGGATAGTAAATATTCATAAAACGTTACCAAACAACACTTACTCACTAAATACAATAAATAGTCAGAACAGAATGCTTACCCCTTTGGTATTATAAGGAGTTTATACTCTTAACAGTTTTTCCAGGTTTTACAGTATGTAGGAAACCACATGTCTTTATGGTCATGTATGACCACATGGTCCGCATGATGGAAGGGCAAAGAAAGAAGTGTTTCTTTCTTATTGCACTGAGGAAATAGAGCTTGGAAATTCCATGGTTGAACATTGCCAAAAAAGAAAGCATTTAGAGCTGAGCAGAGAACAGAGCAGAAATTTATTAGTAATTCATCTCTGCCCTGAACCAGATAGCCTCCCTACCTTATTCCTGGAAATTTGGCCACAGGTCACTTTTAGTGCCACATTTGAGCCATTCATGCATTCCATTTTCAAATCCAGTCCCCACTCCTAAAATCTACTCAAGGAGTGCTGGTACAGGTAAGAACCCAGGCCAAAATTTGTGGACTGTGATGCTCATGGAAAAGCTTTCATGGAACAAACAATTTTTAAATGCTTACATGCAAGAAGTAAAAATATCTTCAACAATAATGACTCTTGTTGGGTTCCTTTTTTGGAGTCTTTACTCTTGGAACTCTGTATAGATGTTAGAAAAAGATGAAGGACTGTAGGAGTATGGGTGAGTGACTTAGTGACAATTTTCCTTTGGCTCATTATTCCAGGTCTCTCCTGAGAGATGTGCAAAGTACTCAAAAGACCTGTTATTATACATGTCGCAAAGGCCAACGTGGACTAGGCAAAAGGAATTCTTGTACCTCAGATATGGTCTGCACATCTTCACAGAGGTTAGGCATTCCATACAAATTTGAGGAAAGTACTAAATTTCCAGATAGCCTGGTTACTTTCTTTAGGGAATATAAAGGAGAATTTCTGTAGATATCGATAAAGACATGATTCAGCAACTCTATTTTAGTTTAACACATACTTCAATATTGTTCTCTGATTTTTTTCTTGTATTTGTGTGATATGAGCACTTACTTCTTATCAGGCAGACCACAGGTTGGAGTCATGGTGAGAGAGTGGTGAACAACACATTTACAAAATGTCTCTGCTCCCACAGAATTTAGAGTCTAGTGAGACAAGATCACAATTCTTTCAGTCTTCATTGATTAGAAAATGGTATACAGGAAGAGAGAGAGAAAAGATTTATGTTCTTAATCCTTCTGTCTGCAGTTTTCAACTTTACCCTAATAGTGTCCAAATACAGGGAACAATTAGAGTACCTTTATCTTTATTACATTTTGTTCACACCAGTGAATCATGATCACAAGAATAAACCCTTTCAATAAAAATGTGCAATAGAATGGAAATGTAGCCACCTTGGCTGCACAGTCTCATTATGATGCATAATTATACTGACAGAAACTGCTGAGGACCTGGAAGCACATGTTCTCTGTCATGGTGCAATGTGGCTCTGATGATATGGAACAATGTTTGACTCATTATCTATAAGGTGGAAATGACACCCAAATTTACCTAAGACCTTCCACATGATTGACATTGTAATCTTAATGAAACTTGACCCATCAGAGCAACTGTCCTCATGAGCAAA
>NW_007728385.1:305572-308007 GCF_000696425.1 Galeopterus variegatus
AAATGTGATGTTCACATTTATTTATTTGTTTGTTTGTTTATTTTCTATCCCTGAGCAGCACTGAGTTTGAGGATGGAGAGTGAAGACTCCACTATATGTGTATGTACATCTGACAAGCTTGAGCACAGTGTGAATCAAATAGCAATATGCATTTTGACAGAGCAGAGTGAGGCTATTGGACACACTATTGTATTGTAAAGAAAAGCAGGTTATAGTAGTAAAGAACTTAAATGAAGCCAAAGGGAAACGCCAGTAGAAGTTATGCCACTTAATAAAGCATGTAAATTTAAGAAAGTCACTTAATTACTGTTGCTCATTCCTATGTAAGGACATTTAAAGGGCTGGATTAAATGTTTCAGGTAGTGTGTAAAAAGTGATGCCACTTTATCTCTCTGTGACTAAACCGTATCTCATGCATCAAATGAGAATGCTTCAGTCACCACCGTTATTAAAGATCAATCTGGAGTTTTATTTAACATGATCACACAAGAAAAGGAAATGAAAAGAATAAACATCAGACAGTGTATTAGTCCATTTTGTGTTGCTGTAACAGAATACCTGAGACTGGGTAATTTATAAAGAATAGACGTTCATTTGGCTTATGATTCTGGGACAGCTGCATCTGGCACAGGCCTCAGGCTGCTTCTACTCACTGGGGAAAGCAGCTGTACAAGCAGATCACATGGCGAGAGGAAGCAAGAAGGAGAAGGGTGAGATGCCAGGGTCTCTTAAACAATCAGCTCTCACAGGAACTAACAGAGCGAGATGTCACTCACTACCCCCCATCCCCCAACCCACCCAGGGAAAGCATTAATCCATTCATGAGGGATCTGCCCCCATGACTCAAACAGCTCCCAATACTGCCACATTGGGGATCAGATTTCCACATGAGTTTTTGGGGGGACAACACATCCAAACTCTATCATTCTACCCCTGGCTGCCCAAAACTCATGTCACTCTCACATACAAAATACAATCATTCAGTCTCAGCAGTCCCAAAAGTCTTAGCTTTCTCCAGCACCAATTTCAAAGTCCAAAGTCCAAAGTCTCGTCTGAGATCAAAGGCAAAACTCCTTCCAGCTGTGAACCTGTAAAAATCAAACATAAATATATCTACTTCCAAGACACAATGGTGGAACAGACATTGGGTACACAGTCCCATTCCAAAAAGGAGGAATAGGCCAGAAGAAAGGAGAAACAGACCACAAACAAGTCCAAAACCCAGCAGGGCAGACATTTAATCTCAAAGCTCCAAAATAATCTTCTTTGACTCAAAGTCCTGCATCCTGGACACAACCAGGCATCTGGGCCCCCAAAGCCTTGGGCAGCCCTGCCCCCAAAATTCTGCTGGGCACAGCCCACTGAGCTGCACTGATACCTGCAGCTTTTCCAAGCCAGCATTGCACATTGCCAGTGGCCCTACAGTTCTGGGGTCTTGGTGGTAGCCCTGCCACCATGGCTCTACTAGACATTTTCCTGGTGGGGGCTCTTTGTGGGGGTTCTAACCCCACTTTTCTGCTCCATATTGCTCTAGTAGATGGCCTCTTTGGTAGCACCACCCCTGTGACAGGTCTCTGCCTGGGCCCCCAGGCTCTTGCATACATCCTCTGAAATCTAGGTGGAGGCTGCCACTCCTCCACTGCTTTCATGTTCTGCCAGTCTACCGACTTAACACCAGGTGGATGCCACCAAGGTTTCTGACTTGTGCTCTCCAGAGTTGCTGCACAAACCACACTTGGGGCTGCTTGAGGCAGGGCTGCTCCAGCCAGAGCAGCTGGGATTTGGGGAGCAGGCTCCTGAGGGCAGTGACACCCCAAATCTGTCCTCTGGAACAATTTGGGTCTCCTAGGCCCCCAAGTCTGTACCCTTGCAGACTTCTGAAATGCCTTCAGGGCCTTTCTCCCATTGTCTTGGCCATTAGCTTCTGGCTGCCTCATCCCCATGCTAATGTCTTTAGCAACCAGTCTATCTGCCACACCCTTGGATTTTTCTCCTGCTCTCCGCTTGTCTACCATATGGCCAGGCTGCAAATTTTCCAAATCTTTACTCTCTGCTTCCCTTTTAAATTCTGGCTTTACATCGTACCTTTTCTGCCATAACTCAGAAGAGGCTATAGTTAATTAGCTATGTAGCTTCTTTAATGCTTTGATCCTTGGGAATTTCTTACATCAAACATTCTGGTTCATAGCTCTTAAGTCCCACCTTCCACCAAGTCCAAGGGTATGGACACAATGCAGCCAAGTTCTTTGCTATGGTATAGCAAGGGGGATCTTTTGTCCAGTTCTCAAGAATTTCTTCATTTCTATCTGAGACCTCATCAGCATGGCCTTTGCTGTCCACATTTCAACCAGCATTCTGGCCACAACCATTTAATCAGTCTCTAAAATGTTCCAAACTTTCCCTCATCTTTTTGTCTTCTTCTAAGTCCTCCAAAC
>NW_007728385.1:308992-309741 GCF_000696425.1 Galeopterus variegatus
TACATGTGGTACATAAAGTAAATAAACAAGTAAGAGTTTTTTACATATTAATAATAACAAACTTAAAGTATAATAAAAATAATAAATCTCATTTTCCGTAACAGAATATATAAAATAAAAGAATAAATTTAACAACAACTATGCAAACATGTATGAAGAAAGTTATAAAACATTGCAGAAAGGTTTAAGGAGACCAAAATAGATGTGAAATCATATATTATTTCTGGATTGGAAAACCTAAGACTGCAAAGGCAGCAAGTCTTTTGAGAATAATCTTTGCATTTAACATAATCTAATGTAAATCTAGTAAAAATCCAAAAACATTAGAAAAGAATAATAAGGTAAGATAAGACACGCCAAATACCAACATGTACTCTACAGCTCAAAAATAGAAATTTCAGGAAAACAGAATAAAGTTCACAATATACCTTTACTTACTAATCAGAATTCTGAAAAGTTGATTCTGGCTATTTTTTCCAGTTTTCTTACTGCTTTTATGTAAGAGATAATTTTTGGAGTTCTTTACTCCATCATTTTCATGGATATAACTATTTCAATGCAATTTAAAATCAGTTTTATAGGGCCGGCCNACATTTACACATCCTGCAGAAACGCTTTGAAAGGCTCAATAGCCCCATCTAGTGTTCACAGGGTGTGAAAACGCCGTGATAGCGAAGGGCAGAAAACACTTCTTACGAGAATTAAATCGGAGCTCCAAGAATCGAGAGAAAATCCCTGCCAAAATGAAC
>NW_007728386.1:0-8743 GCF_000696425.1 Galeopterus variegatus
GGGAACCCCAAATACTGTAGTGTATGTACAGACATGCTTTTTTCCTTTGTGATTCCATTATTACAGAAAAAGTCATAGATTAGTGAAAAAATATAATACCATGACACTCCAGCAAACAGCAGCAGTCTTTGGCTTTCTGAATCTTTTCCAGAATTCTGAAGTTGTTTAAAATATCAAATTACTTCCAAATGGAAAATATGCAAGAGTAATGCATCATCACACATAAATACAAGAGTATTGACCATGTAAGTACCCAAGATGGGCTAAGCCTTCTACTGAGAGTTTTATATAAATTATCTTATTGATCCTTGCAATGAATCCCAGAGTAATTCATATGAGAGATAGGTAAACTGAGGTTCAGAGAGAAGGAACTATTTGCCCCATCATACAGCTCCTAAGAGGTGAGGGTGGGATCTGGCCTTAGCTCCCCTCACCCCAGAGCCTATACTCTTCTCACATGAGTGGCATTACATGGTTTGATGCCACTAGAAACTCATGGTCTCCAGCCTCCAGCTCTGTGTTTCCATCAGGGTCAGCTCCCCTGCTGATTCCCATGAGGGCCATTCCAAACCAGTCCTCTATGAAGATGCTTCTGACTCATTCTTTGCTATGAAAACTGACCAATGGCTGGGAATGCCCTCAATTTCACGACAAAGAAACAACTCCACCCTCCTCCCCTTCACTCCTTCTCCTGACACAAGTCAGTGGAGAGGTAGTGAGCAAGGGTTTTGGAATCAGAGAGCATGGGTCCGAATCTCAGTTCCACCACTTGTTAGCTGTATGACCTTGGACAAATTATTTAACCTCTCTGAGCCTCATTTTCCTCATCGGTAAAATGGGGATGATAACGGTACCTACCTCTAAGGTTGTTGAGAGTACTGAATCAGATAAAGTGGGTACAGCATTGAGCACATTGCCCGGCATCCAGTAAGCATTCAATAAATGCTGGTAAACAAAAAAGTATCTCCAACCTTGGAATTTGATCTAAACTCCTTCTGCCTTCTCCAGGTTCCTACTCCATCAGTTACTGTTTTCTTTACTGAACTGTTAGTTTCCCCCTTCCTAATAGTTCCCTCCTTGTGGCCTATAAACAGGTCATTTTCATCCCATATTGTAGAAAATACTTACATAATCTTTCTTTCCCTTCTAGCCTTATTTTCCTACCTGCAACATTCCAGGTTTTAGCAAGCAGGAAGAGACCTAATGCAGATATCTGGAAGGGCTTTTGCTGGCCCCTTGGCCCTTACCCTCATCCCCAGAAGGGCACATCCTTCTCCATGGGGAGAAAATAAAGTTGGCAGCCTGCTGTCTCTTACAGGATCTTGACTTCCAACTTCCCAAAGTCCCAGTGAATGGCTGCCCACACTTCCCCTTACAGGCGAGCACACCAAAAGAACAGCCAACGTTCTTTTTCACACAACTCTTTCACCTTCTGATTTCTTTCTCCTCAATGTGAACAATAACACTCCACACTGCCAAAATTAGCAGACTCCCTGCTGCCCTCTTAACCTTCATTCATTCATAATACCAACAGTTCTTCAATGCCCGCTATGTGCAGTGCACCGTGGTAAATGCCAAGCTCCTGCTGTGAACAAGACAATGGTGTCCTGTTCTGGGGGCACTTGCCTTCTAGTAGAGGAGTCATAGTGATTTATTTAACTACAATTGCAATAAGACCTATGAAGAAGTGCACACTTGTACTTATTGCAATTGCAGCTAATTAGGTAATGATTTAAATCACTAATCTTAGCTGGCACACTTCTCAGTGTGCTGAAGAAGTTCTAGCTGCAGGGGATGTGAAGATATGGCTTTCTCCTAATGTACTCCCAAAACAAAGGATGGAAGCACAAAATTGAAAGGGTGTTCCATTTGGAAAGACAAACACTCACCTTCATGAGCCCAAATATGACGCTGAAGGTCTGAACCATTCTTCATGAAATAGAAATCACAATAGGGGCACTTCATGGCTCTCTTTCCAATCAGCCCTTTCAGCTGAACCCTCCTCCCAAGAACCTCGGAGATAGTGCTCATGGAGACCTCTAGAAGAAAAGCAGGATAGCCATCAGAAGGAGCCAGAGCCTTGGTACGGGCAGATGTAATAAGCCTCGTCACTGAGCATCACGAAGGGGGCAGGGTCAAGATGTGCTCTATGATGTCATGAGAGTTTTATGCCTAAAAAGTTAAACCAGGATGTTTTTGCCTAAAAAGTTAAACCAGAATGTAATCAAGCTTCAGATCTAAATACATATTAACATAAATTATGAGGAAGGAGAAACAATATCACAAGGCAATCAGATAAATGCAGGCTGTAAAACCATCCACAGGAAGAACAACTCAGATCCCCCAAATCAATGTTATGGAAAAAGTGAGGGTGAGGGGAGGGTGTTTAGAATACAAGAAATTTAAGGGACATGACCACTAAATACAAATGCTTGGATCTTGATTTAAACAAACCAACTTTAAAAAATACATATCTTGGGTCAATTGGGAAAATTTTAAATGAATTAATACTAGGTGGTAATAAGAAATTACTGTTAATCCTGTTCGTTTTGTTGATGACATAGTGGTTATATTGGAAAAAATCCTTATTAATTAAAGACATGTCCTAAGGTTTTTAATGGGGAAATTACATGATGTCTGGGATATACTTTAAAATGTTATAGAAAAAAGTTCATGGGGCAGATACACGAAATTAGTTTGGCAAAATGTAGAGAACTGGGAAATCTGAGTTATAGATACATGGGCGGGGTGGGGGGGTCCTTATATTATTCTGTGTACTTTTGTATATGTTTGGGATTTTTCCACAATAAAAATGTTAAAATAATGACAAAAGGATGCCTTATATCTTCTCACAAGCAAAGGCTGGCGGTTGTAATGAGTATCTTCAGCTGACATTGGCTCACATGTTACTTAGGACACGGGTTAACCTGGGAAGGACAGAGTTGGGCCTTCACACAACCCACGTGCTCTCTCCCAGACAAAGGCCTCAAGGCTCAGACCGCTCCCAGATAAAACATAAGCATTAGTGCCTTTCCATTATTCATCTTCCTCCATTTCTGATCATTTACAGTCAGTGAGTCAGTGCCCTTATACCTAGAGCAGATGCAAAATAAAGAAACAGAAAAGGGAGGTGGATGAAGGGAGAGCTGCATATAGCTTCTTCATTACTCATTACACAGCACGCAGCACCGCTGTTTGCTCTCTCAGGCCCTGCCTGATGTGGGGATCTGGGGACAAGCCCTGCCTCAAGGACCCCATGGAGGCAGCTGGGAGAGGGACGGTGACTAAAGAACAAGTATTCAGTGAGCCATGACATTAGGAAGAGCCAGGTCAGCCCCTCAGCCAGATGGGGAGCCACAAAAGGGCCAGGCTCTGGGGGAGAACTTATAGAATAAACAGGAATTAACCAGGCAGAACAGGAGGAAAAATGTCCCAGGCAGCAAGAATGAAAGTGACAAAATGTGGATGCACAGGAGCTGGTGCCTCACGCCCCTGAGCAGCCTGGGATGTGAAGATACCATAATGACAGTCACTCCCAGTCCCTGAGGCTCCTCAGCCTGGGTGGGAGACAACACTCTTTATGAACAAACCATCACCATGGGCAAAACACACCTATGACAAGGCCAGGCATAGGCAAGGATCTCAGTCACACCTGCATCGTGTGTGACCCAGGGAAAGGCACTCAAAGTTCTCATGGAGCACGGTGGGGGAAGTGGGGTCACTGAGACTGCAGGATGTGGGCAAAGGCACGACTGAATACTAGATAAAAGGATAAAATGAAATAAATAATTACATAAACTTCTCAGCTTTAAACAAAGATGATTGTTTCTCTTGAATTTATTCATATTTTCATCCCTCATTATTTCCATATAGTGCAACTTATGTATAATGCTGTGTTTTAAAAAAAACAGAAGCATTTTAAAATTAATTTTCCACTCTAAAATCATAATCTTACCAGGATGATTGGTCTTGATATGTGACTTTATCAATCGATCTTCTGAAAAAGACTTTTCACACACAGGGCAAGAGTAACTTCTTTTATCCTTAACAGAAAGAGAAGATAATCAATTGACTGTCTCACTTAAATCTGGGCTCTAGAGAAATATTATCACCACCACCACCATTACCACCATCACCACCACCACCATCACCCCCATCACCATCACCACTATCACTACCATCACCATCACCACCACCATCACCACCACCACCACCACCATCACCACAACAACAACCACCGTCACCACCACCACCATTACCACCACCACCATCACCCCCATCACCATCACCACTATCACTACCATCACCACCACCACCACCACCACCACCACCACCATCACCACAACAACCACAGTCACCACCATCACCATCACCACTATTGCTACCATCACCATCACCACCACCACTGTCACCATCGCCACCACCGTCACCATCACCACCACCGTCACCATCGCCATCATCTCCACCATCGCCATCATCACTACCATTGCCATCATCACCACCATCGCCACCATCACCACCACCACCATCGTCACCACCAATATCATCACTATCATCACCATTGCAACTATCATTATCATCACCACTACCACCATCACCTCTACCAGCAGCAGTAGCAGCAGCAGCAGCCACTGCAGCAACAGCCACAGCCACATCATCAAAGCTAGGCAAACAGTGCATCCTTCCAAGAACATAACATACAGCTTCCAACTGGCCCTAGAGTAGAGGGACAGCATCAGCTCCATTTCAGAGGGGAGATTCCTGTGTAGGTGGTAATGGGAGGGGCTCAACCTCAAGACCGAGAGTCTACCACATAGACCAGTGCTGCTCCATGACCCAACATTATAATATGCCCTCCAGCACCCAATGCATGGGTTGCATGGAATTTCATGTAAGTTATTTTATTGAGGCTCACAATCAATCACAATAGACAAACATTGTTCAAGCTCATGTCATAGATTAAAAAACTGAGGCCCAGGATAATGAACCCAAAGTCTGAGAGGAAGAGCTAGCACTGGAAGTGGAGTGTATAGATGTCCACCCAGGACACCTCGTACCTCTCCAAGACTCATGTCCCACTGAGGCTGCAGGTAGGGAGTTCATTCTGCACTATTGCTACCTCAATCACTCTGGTGACCCCAGTGTTACATTCTCGGTTAGGGAGAAGGCCTTGTGAATGACCAAGCCATGGCTTTTGCTCATCTGTTTTCTCTCAGAGCTTACGTTAGGGATATTTCACATCACAATTTTCCCCAGAGGGTGGGTGTTATGGGTTGAATTCTGTCTCCCCAAAAAAGCATATGTTGGAGTTCTAACTCCAGTGACCTTATTTGGAGATAGGGATTTTACAAACATACTCCAGTTAAAATTAAGTCACCAGGGTAGGCCCTAATCCAATATGACTGCTGTCCTTACATAAATGAGAAATTTGGACACAGACACACACACAGAGAGAATGCCATGTGAAAATGAAGGCAGAAATCAGGGTGATGCATCTACAAGCCAAGAAAGGCCAAAGACTAAAATCAAACCACCAGAAGCCAGGAGAGAACAGAGCCCTCAGAAGGAACCAACTCTTCTGACACCTTGATCTTGGACTTCTGATCTTGAGAACTGAGACAACGAACATCTATTGATTAAGCCACTCAGTGTGTGGTGCTCTTCTCGCCAAGCTTCCAAGTCCACATCTTACAGGGAGCCAAAATGGGGTGGAAAGAACTCTGAGCATCCAGATGAACAAAAAACCAAAAAATATACAAGAGGCATTACTGCAAGGAAATGCTGTTGGCCGTGTGTGTTCCGGAGGATGTGAACACAGTCCATGCTCACTTGGATTTATAGGAGAACTAATTCCCACCATTTATGGAGCACCTGCTGTGAGCTCAGCAGGACACCAAGTGCTTTCCAAGCCTACCAAAACGAATGCAATCCTCACAGCCTGCCTAAGGCAGGCTACTCATACCTCTAAACAACAACAATCACAACAGCTGCCACTTGTTAAGAACTTACGACATGTCAGGTGCTTTACACAGTACAATCTGAGGCATTTAGGAATTTGCCCAAGGTCAGCCACCACTGAGAGCAGAGCTGGACGTCCCAGGCAGGCCTTTGGACTCTAGAACTCTTGCTTCTGTGAGACTGCAACTAGCAGCACAGTGTCAGGGCGCAGAGCCCCTAGATTCGAATCCTGGTTTCATCATTTAAGCTGGGCACCTTTGGACAAGTGATTTAAACTCTCAGTGCCTCAATTTCATCATCTCTAAAATGGCAGTAAAAAGTGCCTCCTTCATAGTTTCACAAGAAGCAAAAAGGAGATAAAAAGCACATAGAGTGCCCAGAATGGGCCTGACCTATAGTGAGAGCTCAACAAATCTCCAAGACTTTGCTGCTGTGGTTTCTGCACTGCCATAACGCAGCTCGGCCTGAGACAATAGACCTTCTCATGGGCTAATGCACCCTGGGAGTTTCCAAGAGGGGACCCTGAACAGCCTCCCCCAAACTCATTAGTGGACTGGTTATTGTTGCTACTGCAGAACATCTCCTGAGGCCGATGTTCCCCAGAGCACACTTAGGAAAAGGAGACATTACATTAAACAACAGAAACAAAACAAAAGTCGCTCTGAACAACCAAACAGTCTGAATGCACTCCTGAGCGTTCTGGCCAACCAACGCCACAGACTTCCACCCAAGCTCCATCCTAGGCTTGGGCTTCTCAGCATCCTCCTGCCACTGTCCTCCTCTGCCCTTGACTCATGCCGTTTGAGGAAGACACCCTGGGCCTGGTGGACATCCTGGAGGAGGCCTCCACCAGTCCTGGCTGCCCCGTGGTGCCCTCACCATCAGAGTTGATGGAGGCATTCAGAGGAGCTTTGAAAGAGTTTACAGTGATCTCCCCTGAGTCCTTGCTATTTGATTTTTTTCTTTTATCTCAGATAATCTAAAAGCAATATATCCTAAAGCTTATCAGGCCCCTTATTACTCGATGCCTTTGAAGATTGTCAGGACACAGACAGTGGTGAAGGGTACAGGGAGAAGGGTGAACTCTTAGTGCTCATTTACTTCTTTTTCAAAACCTCAGTTCAGTACCAGAGATGAAAACCCAAACTGACACAGCAAACTTAAAAACAGCGGTGGTTATAAGAGTTCCTTGCAAAGGCGGGAGGTGGAAGAGATCCACACTGCAATGATGGTAAAGAACCAGCCCTCGGAGTCTGTGTCGTGCTCTGATGGAAATGGCTTTCAAAGCAATCAGGAATCCTTGGGGGGACGGGGGGTTATCTGCATTAGGCCCCAGCCATGGCATGCAGAGGCTCGGGGCCCAGCTCAGGCAAACCTCACCTTGTCCATGCCTCAGGGGTCTTGGCCCCCAAAGTAACTGGACAGTCCTTAAATCCAAAACTAGCACTGGGTGGAGAACATCAGATTGAATCCCCCCACCACCACCACCAATTATATATAACTCTTGCATAAGTAAGTGCACTGTAAAACATCCGACAGAGTTAGAAAAACAAAGGTGTGGATTCCACTCCACACAATTTCTCAGGAATAAAGGCCACAGTCACAGTATCTGCTATCCTCTGTGGTTCACTCATTCATTCCTCAAATGTCACAGAGCCCTTGTATTGTGTCAGGCACTGCGCTGAGGCCAAAGTGGTGAAACCCTCAAGGGGCCACAAGCGCATCAAGAAAAAGATGTGCCCACGTGAAGAGCCCAACAATCAGTGGAGACAATGCAGACGGTGCAACAAAGCACAGGAAAGGTGACACTTAAATTGGGACTGATGGAAACAATTTAGAAATGTGCTTGATTGGGGATTTCAACTCAAGGCTTTTTCATTCCACTGTTTTGCCAATGCCATGCCTTTCAGTTCAGAATCTTGATTCTTGCTAAAAAGAAGCTATTCTGTACACAAGAAGCTTTGGTAGCCTGAGGAAACAGGGCAACACAGAAATAAACTTGTTTTGGGATCAAGTAAGAAAAGACCATATTCTTATGGCTCTTGGAAAGCAAAAACATTATGTTCAATCATTTTAGTTAAGTAACATTTTCCTCTCTTTAAAAAATACTGACTGACTGTACTCATTTATTTCCAGGAAGATACAGGAGGAAGCTCCCTCTACTTTCTCTGTGCTTTGTTAGCAATATGTTATTTTAGCTTATCTCCAGTGAGTATGAGTAAGATTTTTTTTAATATGTGTAGCTTTACAGCCAAAAATAGAGTATGCGCTTCTCAAAGACAGAGGCCAAGTATCCTAAGCATCTGTTGAGAGCTGTCAGACCCTGAATGGATACACCACCACCACCATTAGTATTCTTCCTCTTCCTGGTCCTCCACCTCTCCCTTCTCCTACCAGTACTAAGAAGGATGAGCTACCATGGCCTCCCGTTATGTGCCTGGGACTGTGCTGTGTCTCTTACAAACATCAATCACTAATTTCCCATGGCAACGCTGGAGGTGGGGATTGTTATCACCACTTCCAGGCAAGGGGATGCGAGAGGTTAGGTAGCAAAGCCACAGGCATCTAATTCTCAGAGTTAGCTCAGGCTGTAATTACTAGCAGTGTCTCTGGGGTCTCGGAGAAGGAACACAAGCCAGAAAGGGAATGAAGTGGCATATCATAGACATTTGCCAGATGCGCCACTGCCTGCTGTTTCACACTTTTGTGTCAGGAGCAATTCTTTTTTTATTTATTTATTTTTTTTCGTTAAATTTTTATTTTGTCAATATACACTGTATATGAT
>NW_007728386.1:12590-15058 GCF_000696425.1 Galeopterus variegatus
GGCTCACAGGATCGCGCTGTCTCCTGTCACGGCCGCTCCAGACCCATCGCCATCTTAGAACTCTCCGTCAGGAGCAATTCTTTAAGCCACAGATTCCCAGGTCCTCAAATTATGGTGAAGGTAGGAGGCCCGAAATGTCATTCATAACAATTACACCCACATGACTGTTACTCAGGAAGTCAGGAATTACATCATTTAGGTCAGGGACTTATAGACATTACCCATTTGACAGCACCACCCAGCACATGCCTGACAGATAGCCTTAAAACACTGAAACAAAGTTCTCAGAAAACAATACTGATCCTTGGTATGGGTAAAGATGCTGATAAGTTCTGTTTTATTCTATTCTATCTAATTTTGAAGAAATGCTGGTTGTGACTCACTCAACTGATTTTACAAACCTCAGATGGATCATGACTAGTGGATCTTTTCTCCAAGAGAATGATAATCTTGGTGTTTTGTTCATATTTTCTAATGTAATACTCATGACCCTCAGAAGTAGAGGAAAATACTTTATCTCCATTTTAGAGAGGAGAAAACTGAGGCTAAGGGAAGCTAAGCAATTTGCCCAAAATCAAACAGGTAGATTTGGAATCTGAACTCAAGCACATCAGAACCCAAAGCCCTCTCTCATCCTTCTAAAATCATGTTTTCTCAAGTTTCCTCTTCACAAAGTTTGCACCGTGCTGTAAAAAGTAGATTTGCTCCAGAAATGTTGACTAACTTAATCAACCAGCTCCCCATATTTCCCTGATGTCAGTACATCCTTGACTATAAAACGACAACATTTAGTTACTAATGGCAAGTGGAAAGTAGTAGGAAGAAACTATATTAAATATACACACTCCTTCCCGTCATAAGGTGTGTATCTTTAGCTAAGAAATGGTTGTAAGAGTCACAGAAACAGGCACTTAGCCAAATCATCCCAGTATCCTAACGCAACTGGAATGGACCTGGATGTGGATATAGTCTCATTTGGGAGGTGGAGGACAGAGGTGCTATTTTAAATTTCCTTAGTGTTTATTTGCATAGGAATCTGTGATGAAATCGGTAAATGCTGAAATCAATGCAAAATCCC
This sequence comes from Galeopterus variegatus, assembly GCF_000696425.1. NCBI lineage: Eukaryota > Metazoa > Chordata > Mammalia > Dermoptera > Cynocephalidae > Galeopterus > Galeopterus variegatus. Next base: position 13,669 of record NW_007728386.1, read on the forward strand.
ACCCAAACTTATAACAGACCTGGTCCTACCTCCAGGGTCACAGGTAAGGAAACCAAGCCCCAGGCTGAAATGAGGACCCGCCCCAGGTACCGTGCTTCTCCCAGGCAGATCAGCACCACTCTCCAAACCCAGCTAGACTCTGCCATGACCCAAGTCCTCAGCTCAACCACAAGGACATCTGTAAGGCTCATTTACATCATAAAGCACATTCACACGATCTCACTGGAGTTTCACCACCGCACAGAGAAAGGAGCGCAGCATTATTCTCTCTACTTTCTGGAAAAGGGAAATAAAGCTCAGAAAGACCAAGCAGTCCACACAAAGCCATACAGCTAGAGCCAAGTCCCTGGTTTTATCCACTCTGTGGCAGCAATGGTGTTACTATGTTAAGAAGAGTGAAGGTAAGGGGACAGTGAAGATAACACAGCTAAATATTGATGGGATGGCAACAGAAAACATGAGTAATTTTTCTTAAATGCTTCATAATTTTTGAAAGCCCTTTTAAGAAAAGGTTAATGCTTAACCTCCAAGAGTTAACCTGCATGCTTTACTCAGTCGATTTCCTAAAGAATTAGATCAAATCCTGTGGATTCAAAACACTCTGCACATGGGAATTCCATCTTGGTGAAATTACTCCCAAAAAAGCCCTTCGAATGTCCATCACTGATGAATGGATAGACAAAGTTCAGTATATTCATACAATGGAATATTACTCAGCTATAAAAAAGAATGAAGTATCGACACACGCTACAACATGGATGACCTAAGAGAAAGAAACCAGTCATAAAAGGCAACTTACATACATATTTTAGGATTCCTTTTATATGAAATGTCCAGAACAGACAACCCATAGTGATAGAAAGTAGGTAAGTGGCTCCCTAGAGCTCAGAGAGGAGGAAGTAAGGAGTGACAACTAGTGGGTACAAGGTTCCTTTATAGGAGGACAAAAGGAGTTCTGAAATTAATTGTGATTGTTGCACAGCTCTGAATATATTAAAAACCACTGAGTTTCACACTTTAAACAAGTGAATTATATGGTATGTTAATTATATCTCAATAAAGTTGTTACCAAAAAAAAAAATCCACCATAACTTTACTAGAGGATGCTAAATTCCACTAGGTGATAGCACCTTTGTTGTTAGATCAAGAGTCTATATTCAGGGCCGGCCCGGTGGCGCACTGGATAAGTGCGCCGCCTGAGAGGCGCGGCGGCACTCCCGCCCGAGGGTTCGGATCCCACATACAGACCGGTTCCCGCTCACTGGCTGAGCGAGGTGCGGGAGCAACACCGAGGGTTGCAATCCCGTTGCCGGTCCCCGGTCCGGTACGGGGGCAACACTGAGGGTTGCGATCCGTTGCCGGACACGGAAAAAGACAAAAGACAAAAAAA
>NW_007728386.1:15432-25698 GCF_000696425.1 Galeopterus variegatus
TGAGGGTTGCGATCCATTGCCGGACACAGAAAAAGACAAAAGACAAAAAAAAAAAAAAAAGAGTCTATATTCAGAGAAAGCGGATCTTTTTTTACCGTGTTGACATTTCCTTGGTACCCTTGGCTTCATTACAGAAATAATTTACAGGTTCAAGAGACAAACGTCTAAACTCAAAATACTGGAATCTGTTTTCATAAATTATGCTGTCTTACTATACTGGCAACACAGTCCACCTGCTTCATGAAGAATGCTTGGTAATTCAGTGTCCTGGCATAAATATGGAAGCCTTCCCTTGGTTTGTGCTGTTGACTCTGCTGGGAATTTCCTCCCCACCCTCTTCCCTTGCCCGAAGCTACTCATCAATTGGAAACTCTGCCTCCCAGGCTCTCTCTGGGTAGTTGGGGGGTGCCCTGTGTTGACCTCACTTACCCTCGCATGTTGCCATAGTGCCATTACTGTTTATCCCCCCACAAAACAAAGAGCACCTTGAAGGCAGGGATTGGCTCTTATTCATATTTGAAATCCCAATGCCTGGCACGTACAGAATGAAGCCTCTAGCTTCACAAGCAGCAGCAGTACATTCACCTTTAAAAGTCTCAACTGGAAGAACTGCAAATATCAGCGTGGGAAGACTGAAATTAAACTTTAACAACTTCCAAGAAAACGTGAGTGTTAATGAGAAGGAGGACAACATCCTTTTTTATAAGGTCAACTGAGTCCCACTCCCTTACTCAGTATGCTACTCTTCTCTTGCAGTAATGTGCAGAGACATTTTGTTATTGTAGCATGAGTCACAACTGCCACTTAACAGCACAGAAAGTATCAATGCAGTCCCTGCCCTCAAGGGACAGTCTACTTCAACCACATTCCTTCAAATGATGTACGAGTGTCCAAGAGACCAAGCAAGAATGGCATGGCTGATATTAATGACCAACTACCACACTGTGGGCAGTGTGAGGCAGTGAAAAGAGCATGGCTTGAATTTTGTCTCTGTCTCTTACCAATGGTGTGACCATGGTCAAGTTACCTAATGCCTCTGCAATGTCAGGCTCCTGATCTGCCCAGTGGAGGAAAGAATCCCCAACTCCTAGAGGTGACATGAGAACTAAGTAAGATAGCACAAGGGCATGGCCACAGGACCAAAACAGCAACTGCTACTTCCCTTTGCCCCAGCACATACTTCCCTAGATGCCTTCTTAAATGGTGATACCGAAAAGATAGGCTCTCTGAAGGAAGACACGTACCACAGAAAGTTGAAAAGAGAAACTTCTTTAAATGCAATTTGTCAAGAAGGATGAAAGTGTATGAAATTGGGGTCAAAGATCATAGCACACATTGTGATGCTGCCCTGCCAGCCAGGAGGCCCAGGGATGTGGCCAGGAGGCCGAGCATCAGCATCCAGGGGAAGAAAATCTCTCTCACACACACAGCCAGCTGGGAAGACAGGCAGTCCCAGATCCTAAAGCTTATTTACAACTTTCTTGTTCTTATCATTCTTTTACCTTATGTTTCAAAACCTCTAAATCCAGAGCAGCAAGTTTCAAAATAAGTGGAATAAATAATTCACAATAATGACAGTCAATGGCATATAGTGCTGGCTCCATGGCAGGAACCATTCTGAGACATTTACATACATTCCCTCACTTCATCCTCACTCAAGGATGGCTAAACTGATGACTCATCCCTAAGCCAAGCATGTGGTAAATGGGGGAGCCAAGGTTAAAGCCTAGTAGGCTGCTTTGTGGTCTTGACTGCTACACTCCAAGGCTTCACCCAAGAACCTGTTCTCATGTTGGCTTCACTCCCTCTTGACTTCATATGTGCTTCTAGCAAAGTCACATTAATGAATTCTGCCCTCAATTTCCATGCCTAAGAAAGTACTGGAAACAATACCAACCTAACAGCAATTCCATAAGGAATTACAAACCACATGCCTTCATATGCTCCTCAGAGAGACAGAGAGAGAGACACACAGAGAGATGGGGGGGTGGGGCGGGCAGAGACAGGGAGGGAGGGAGGAAGAACATATACTACCTACCAGGTGACATGCAAGAGCTGGTACACACAGCCAACTATAGGACAAGCACAGTGCCAAGTTCTTTCTCTAGAGCATTCCACTGTAACCTCCTAATTAGTAGCCATAGGAGAGCTCTATTCATATACAAATATATATATGCACACACACGTGTGTGTACATGTGTGTACATATGTTTGTATGTGCGTTGGTGTGTGTAAATACACACATGTGTATACGTGTGTATATGCGTCTGTGTATATGTGTGTATATATGCATATGTGTGTGACTGTATATTATACAGATATATATGTATTTCATATAGCAGGCTACCAGGTGTCAGAAAGAAAAAGTGACTTGTCTACGGCCACAGAACCTGTGAGAGTGCTGGAGACAGTGTTTGAATACAGGCATCTAACCCTAAAGCCCATGCTCTGACCTACCTACTCTTCTCAAACATGCTGACTTCACCCTTAGTGACAAACTGCTAGGGTGTTAGTGACTTTTACACCAGAAACCGATGGTAGAACATCACATTTCTGAAGCCTCCCTTTGTGCTGTCAGCAGCATAAAATGCATGCAATTAAAACAGAACCACACCTGGCCCAGATGTGCCTCCTTTATAACTAAGACGTCTTAACTGACTCTCAGGTGTTGCCTCTTGAGTTAGATTAGAATTTGCAATATTAAACATTCATTCATTGTGTTACATGATCTTCCACCAAAGAACTAAACAAACATTACCATCGTGAATATTAACAACACTTTGAATTAACATATTTTTCTAAAGATAAAACTGCTTCACAGACATTCTCTCACAGAGCGTTTACAATAAATAAGACAATAATAGGACAACAGTCGTCATCAACATTTACCGTGCTGTTACTATAAACCCAATACTGTTCCTGGTACGTTACAGGCATCATCTAGTTTAACTTCTCAACGACCTTTAGTGGCAGCTATTATCATTAGCTCTGTTATTATTTTAAATGTCATTTAAGAGATTTTTGCTTTATTTCTACCCTGTAGTAGATCTTTCATCTGTAGACTTCCTCTGATGCTGAAAAATGTGCACAGAAAGCAGTGTGTCAATCTAATCTCTTTGGTCAATGTCCATTAGCTCTGTTATTATTTTAAATGTCATTTAAAGAGATTTTTGCTTTATTTCTACCCTGTAGTAGATCTTTCATCTGTAGACTTTCTCTGATGCTGAAAAATGTGCACAGAAAGCAGTGTGTCAATCTAATCTCTTTGGTCAATGTCTTAGAGACTCGCGCTGTGCAGGAGCCCGGGGTGAAGCCTTCTGTAAAGTGAAGAGCTGTTTAGTGAGCAGGGCCTCTCTGTGTTTTCAGGGCAGGACATCACACATAGACTGGCACCAGGGACACCTACATATGCATAAATTGAAGAAAGCAATGAGGACCCAGGGGGATGGGGCTGCCACTCGGGCTTGCTACTTACCAGCTCTGTGTGAACTTTAAGATGTGCCTGCAGCTTATATTTATCTGGAGTCGAGTAGTCACAGCCGTCAGTGGGACACTTCAGCAAGATGTTACTGTGTTTCTGAATTACGTGGCGTTTAAGGCAGTTTTTGGTGATGGAAGAATAATGACACTGGGAGCAATAATACAGATGTTCCCGGGTGTGGGTGCGGACATGCATGTCAAAATGCACTTGGTACCAAAAAAGTTTGCCTAAAAAAATATTTTCACATGAGAACAAGGAAGTTTCTTTTATGCTAAATCTGAATTTTTAAAATTATTGCTATTTTTTAACTACTATATTTATCTCCCTCTTGTGCTTGTCCAGGTCACCCATCACACTGTTTGCCACATTTCTTTCTGGAAATTACATTTCAAAGGTGAGAGGTTGCAAATATTAAAGATGCTACTATTTTTTGCATGATATCAGGGCTAGTAGAGGAGAAAATGGGTATTTATTAAAGACCAATTACAGTGCCAAATACTATGATGCACATGCATAGTTCCAAGAGTCTCTAAATTCTAGTGACACTCCTAAGACACTGAGTCTGGAGTTGACTTCCTCCTTCTCACCCTGCCAGCTCCCCAGGAGATCCAAGAGCCACACTTTCACTGTGAGCTGGAAGGGTGCTATTTGGGGCCTCCCTACAAACAGCTGCTGCCACTTGCATAACCTCTCTTTGCTCAACTTGGACATGGTCAAAACTGAAAGCTCAACTTTATACATGTCATGTGCCAGAAGAAAGATTCTTCCTGGTTAGAATTCTGGTGGAGGTCGTGAGGTAACACCTGACCACACTAACACGATCAACTATGCGGCCATCCTGGCTGCCTCCACAGAGAATCCAAGTGCTAACTGCAACACAGTGGTCATCTGTTCCTATCTACAATGGAGAAGGGTAGCTCATTTAGAAAGCGTTCTTTGCAAAGAGACATGAGCTCAAATAGAGCATAAGTGGACCACAGTGTGACGGGAGTGGATGGGGCTGTTGGGAAGGAGACTCCAATCAGCTGAGCACCTTTCCTTACCACAATATTCACACTCCAGGTCTCCATAAACCTTCCGGATCCTCTCACACAAGCTGATGTTCATTTGCTTCTTCTGTAAACTGTCCAGGACCTTCATGAATGCAGTGATGCCAGGCCGGTGCTCAGAGGCAGGTTTGCAAGAGTCAGGCTGGCACATGACCATGTTCCCACCACTGGTTACCAGGGAAAGGAGGTCTGAAGCCTCAGCTGGGTTTGACCTGAGACACCTGCCAGGATCAGGTTCGCTGGCTGGAAGGGCAGCCATTTTCTGCCCTTCACCTGGAGGGCTCTCGGCACCCTGAGTCTCCTGGTTTGGTTTAGCACTTTTGGCCTTGGATAACAGTAGCGTGATTTCTTCGCCCTGAGTCTGGACTGAGCCTCCATGCTGGGTATCTGAGATTTTCTCGGGAGTAGCAGCAGCGTGAGCCTCAGCAGAGGAGGTATTGTTTTTCATCAAAAAATCATCCGAAACCACCACACGAGAGTGCAGATCCAATGAGACCACAGTGGTTTCCAACTTGCAGGATGGCAGGGAAGCACCTTCAGCCTGGGGGGTGGCCAGGTGTGCAGCCAGGGTGGGCATTTCCACGGAGGCCTCCAGCTCCTTCTGTCCATCCTCAGGCTGGGCATTCCCAGGACAGGCCTCCTCCTTGGGGGCATTCACCCCCTGGAATACAAACTCCTCTTCTGCCAGCTGTAGCTGGTCCCCCAAGGCTTTCTGCTGGATATCCCCACCAGGTTCCAGGAGGCAGAAGCTCTGGTTGATGGAGCTGGTGAAGACCAAAGTCTCCTGGGCAGCCCCATGTACCTCTTTGATGTGAGAGCGCAGCCTGATGGAGCTGACAAATTTCTTGAGGCATATGGCACAGACATACACGAAGGGGTGCTTCCTGACGTGCAGCTCCAGCGCCTGGTACTTGGTGGCCCCATGGCCACAGAGCTCGCAGGCAAAGGGCCATTTGTCACCATGGACCAACATGTGGCGGTCACGGTCCAGCTCGTTCTTGAACTTGCGCTCGCAGATGTGGCAGTCATAGAGCAGCTGCCGCTTGCCTTCCCGCGTCATCAGGCAGAGCTCATTCAAGGCCTCCTTGACCTTCTTGTCCTGAAGATCGTGCGCCTCTCGGATGTGCCTGATGAGGTTCTTGACATCGGAGTACTTCTTCTTGCAGAAGCGGCAGTGCTGCTTGATCTTCTTGTGCACCCGCTCAATGTGCACCTTGAGGTGGCCCTTGCTCAGGCAGGTGAAGGAGCAGTAGTCACAGGCAAACTTCTCACCAGTGTGCTTGCGCAGGTGCACGTTGAGGTTGGCCTTGATGGCACTGGCATAGCTGCACTGGGGGCACTTATATGGCTTCTCATTGGTGTGTATCCTCAGGTGGGCCTGCAGCGAGTGCTTGAACTTAAAGACCTTGTTGCAGTATTCACAAGTGAAGATTTTGAGCTGGGTGGGACCTAGCCTAGAAATAGATGACAGCAAGTTACATTTGAAGACCTTGCACCTTCCTAATGAACTCTAGGCTTTCTTGTGAACCAAACACCATGACTTAATGTGAACTAAACAGAACAGGATAAATGGAGGCATTCATTCTCTCAAAAATCAGAACCAAAGGACCTAGGCACATACAAAGATGAAAGAGTGAGTTGTGGTCCTTTGGGAGCTCACAGTCTAGGGGAAGAGAAGACAGGTCAGCACGTGGCCGCATGACAGTACAGTATATGTGTAGGGCAAAAAGAAAAAGGGCCTCTAGCCTAGAATAAGGTAGGTGGGGAAACCTGCCAAACAGGAGATGTCTGAGTTGAGGCTTGAAGAACAAGAAAGAGGGAGGCAAGAGAGGGAAGAGGGGGATGTTCACAACACGCACGACAATAATCAGCTGTGTTCCAAGCTGACTGTATGGATTCTGGGATATTTTAACAGAGTGGTCTCAATGGAATGAGACTAGACATAATCAGCTTGTTCAGTAATGATAATCCAGACTTGCCTGTTCATTCAACCAACAGTTGGGGGTGACCCTTTCTCCCTTTCTGCAAGTTACCATTGTGAAGGCCACCCATTAGTAAAAGACCTCTGGCCTTTCTCCATGTCTTCTCTTCTTCCTAGGAACTAATGAAGAGTTTGGAACAGGACCTAGAATTCAAAAACTGAGCTCCTCCTCCCCCTTTCTGGTAAGGATGTGCCTGACTGTGGTGAGCATGGGAAACAGCAGACGCTTAGCCAGGTGAGCCTCTGCAGGCCTGGACAGCAGGGCTCCAGGACCAGGGAGACGCAGGCTGTCTAACCGTGCAGCACAGTAACAAGAAGCTTGATTTGTGTGAACTATTCCCTCCCACAGCTCTGTCAGTAACAGGGCTGATGTGTGAATCTCCATCTTTCTTCTCCTCTATCATGGTTGGTTTAGAACACAAACGGGGGAAATAGGATCGGCATTTATTAACCTCATATACCATTTGTTAACATATGATTGTTATTTATTAACATCTGACAATGTGTTTCGGGCACTGTGTTCGATTCCGTGTATGTGGTGGAAAAGAAAACATGGTCTGCCTCATAGATTGTGTCTCTTCCAATATGGCAATAAGATAGTAACAATGACTAAGATAGTAACAATAATAATAGCTAACAATTATTGAGTACTTACAATGTGACAAACTCTATGCTAATTATTTAATCCCAGCTCTATTATTATACCCATTTTACAGATGAGAAAGCTGAGTATTTGCCCAGTCGTACAATTAGCGAGTGGTAAAGCCAGTATGTGAATCCAGGCAGATCAACTCTAGAGCCTGCACATTCACCCTCATCCTCTATACCACCTGAAAACACTGATGCAGCAGCCCTCTACTCAATGTGACCATACATGTGAAGAAGTTTCCCTGCATGGGGCTTCCACTGCTGTTGATATGGCTGAGCTTGTTTCTAAAATCAGCAAATGATAGTCACCAAAGTTCTACAAAATAAACTGAGGAGAGGAATTGGCTGATGAGACCAAAGAAGCAGGTGAGAATTCCTCTCTGGCCATACTGCTCCCTCTGGATGGTATGTCCAGGTTATCAAAGAAGAACCTTACACGTACTAACAATCATATAGTGCTTTTAATTAGAAAGCATTCAGCTGTATCCACTGTAACTGTAAAGTTTTTATTTATGAAACTATTCATACAAGTATGTCTGATCAACATAGGTTGTCTTGTCTTTAAATTTAAAATGTTTAAATGGATGACAGTCCATAAATACCAAACGGTACAATTCACATGATGTAATTAAAATAGTCAAATTTTAAAGTTACTAGTATGCCTGCATGCTGAGCCCAAGGCTCATTTAAGGAAAGTAATTTGGATCTTTCTCAAATGACAAACATATCCAGAAGGTGATACATTTTAGAATACTGAAGAAAGAAACCCTGGATTCATAACATTAATTAAATAAACAAATCACAGTATTTCCTCCTCTAATACAAATCTAAGTGGCCTGGGGAGAATCTTTCACTTTGATTTTTTGTGTTATTAGACAATACCTGGTAAGGCCCTCACTGCCCTCTGCTTACTGTTGAGGGTGATGAATCTGACAAAGATGCTCAGCAACCTGAACTTGACTCTCAAGCACAAGCCACTAATGATGATCATGAACCAATGCACAGAGCTGCAATGCCCATATGGTTCCTAGTAAGTTATTTTACTGCAAATGTTCCATATTCAGTGAGAGAGGTACTCTCACCCCAGCGTTTTAGAAATAAATCAGGAAGAACTTTAAAAGGTCAGACTCCTTAATTCCACTTTTGAGAATCTATCTGAAAGAAAGAATACAAAATTCAGACAAAGGTTTTCATTGCCCGTTTTTCACAACAGTTAAGAATGGGAAGCTGTTTGAAGATCTCAATATAAGGAACTAGCTTGTTTACACATTTGTTTTTTTCACCATTCATTCATTCAAAAAAGTGTTCCAGGTACTAGGAATACAAAAGAAAACCAAAACAAACACAACCTCTGCTCTATGGAGCTCACCTTCTAGAAGGAGCCATGGGCGACCCTACTAACAATAAAAATAAGCAGATAAGTACCATCAGCTCCCTGCTGGGAAGGAAAAGGGCAGGATGCTCTAAAAGTCCTGTTCAGAGCAGACTGACCTATCTAAGGAACAGGAAAGGCCTCCCTGAGAGCAGAAAGCTGAAGGATGAACAGGAATTACCCAAGCAAGGGAAGGGGAGGGATCTGGGAAGAGGAAGAGGCACTTGCAAGAAGAGATCAAAGGACCCAGATAGCTGGAACAGATGGCTCGAGCACAGAGAATGAGGGGAGTGTGGCAGGGGGTGAGGCTCAGAAGTGGCAGGGGCCAAACTTGGATGACCCCGTCCTCTTAAGAGCAAAGTGAAGCCTTAAAGGGCAACAACCAGATGAGCATTTTTAAAAGATCTCAGTGGCTTCAGTGTCAACAGTTGAGTAGATTACACTATATTCTCACAAAGTTATAGCATGCCACTACGAAGCAAAAGGTTTGTGATGAATTTGAGTAACAAAGGAAAATAAGTATAATGTGATTAAATTTTAAAAGCAAGGTACAAAATCACATACAAAATATAAACTCAATTTTATAAAATATATGTGCTATTAAAAAGGCTAAAAGAAAATACATTAAAAATATTAAGAGTGATTATCTTTGGGTAATGAGATTACAAATGATTTTTTTCCACAGTTTTCTGGACTTCTAAAATCTCATATATAAATCTGTATCATGCTTGTTATAAGAGAAAAAATGATGTAAACTAAAAGTTTTTATCTGTATTTTATAAAGCAAAATCCTCACATACACACACACACAAAGTCTCTTTTAAAACTATTTCATAATTTACCTAATAAAATATTAATAGAATGCATGACAACAGGAATACAGCCTAGATCTGTTGATCAAATATTGAGTATATTCCCCTGTAAGTAGATTAGCACCTAGCTGAACCTCTCCCCAACACCCCTCGACATATTGTGAAGATAATTAGTTAAGGTCTACAAATCAACCTGAGCTGAGACACAGAATGATCCTGAGATTTAATCCTATTACAGAGTTTGCCAAAGGAATGAGTATTTTTAACAACTTCATCAATAAATTCAGTTGTTCACATTTAAAAGAACAGAGGACTGAGGCTACAAACTCATGAAGCGCACTGCATGACATAATAACGACTTTCAGTGGGAGTACAGCATGTGCCAGGCACTTTGCATGTATTTTATCATAATTTTCACTAAGATTCTACTAGACATTTTTGACAATAGTGTTGTTGATGATCAGAGGCAAAATAACTTGTGCCAAGTTACAATAGAGAGTAAGCTTCATCAGGACAGGGGCTGTGTCCATCATATTCTCTGTCATACCATGAGTGCCCAGTGCATAACAGGTGCTCAATTGTTGAGCTGAACTCACATAGTCTAGAGCCAACCCAGGACTGCTTAATTCTAAAGTTTATGCTCTACTCAAAGAACACCTCACCTCCCCTCTTTCAGAAAGAGGAAAACCATCAGCAACTGGTGTTTTGTGTCTTTCCTCTCAGCTGAGAAAATGTTTTCAGACTTCTGGTGATTAGAGTTTGCTAATCAACTTCAGCAAGTACATATCACAGCTAAGTACAAACAACCTGGGGGGGGAGAGAAACTCACTCGTTCGCTATTGTTGGTCAACTGATCCAATGTAATTGGAGGACAGTTTTTTTTTTTTTTTTTTTTTTTTTGTCTTTTTTCCGTGTCCGGCAAC
>NW_007728386.1:26675-63442 GCF_000696425.1 Galeopterus variegatus
GGACCGGGGACCGGCAATGGGATAATGGGATTGCAAGCCTCAGTGTTGCTCCCGCGCCTCGCTCAGCCAGTGAGCAGGAGCCGGTCTGTATGTGGGATCCGAACCCTCGGACGGGAGCGCCGCCGCGCTTCCCAAGCGGCGCACTATCCAGTGCACCACCGGGCCGGCCCTGGAGGACAGTTTTTAATGTCGATTAAAGCTTTAAGCACTAATATCCTTTGATGCAGTAATTTCAATTCTAGCAATTTGTCCCATAGGAAATCTTGAAAAAGTATAGAAAGATATATGCAGCAAAATGCTTGTGAGGAAAATGAAATAAATGGTCAGGATCCCTCAGATGTTTGGAATCTTGCTGGGCATGACCTAGCCCGTTTGACATAAATGTTATCTGTGCATGTGCGCCCAGGTGTTCCTTGGCTATTGTCTGATGTAGATGTGCATGGGCACCCAGGTGTTCCTGGGTTATCAGATTTGAGTATAAAGGACGAATGGCTCTGATCCATAGGGCCCCCCACCACTGAGATGGCCCCAGAGGGGCCACAAGGAGGCTGTTGCTACAAGCAGATGCTGCCAGGGCACTCAGGAAACTCTGGGAGGCCACAGCCACTGCTGCTAGAGGCTGCTATGAGCTGCTGCTACTGCTGAGGAAGCTGAGGACTGAGCTCGCATCAGAATGAAGCACATCAACCTTGCTGACGGCTCCTGGGATCTTTTCCCAATTACCTAGCTCGTGACCTGTATGTGAGGGGTCTAGTGACCCAGCCAGCACAGGAGGGGTCTGGTTGACCAGGCCGGGCATGCGAGGTGTCTGTGACTCAGTCTGTATTACAGGTTTGAAGGGTCTGAGCCCTAGCCTGACAGTGCTGATCACTACATTGTCCATCACAGCAAAAATTGGCCATCTAAACTATTACATGACCACAAACAATTTTTTAAATACGGACTTAAAAATGAAAGATTTTTCAAGATGTAGTAAGTTAAAAAAAAAAAAAAAAGTTGAAAACAGTACATTTGGTATTTGTGTTTGAAAAAACAACAATTAAAGCAATGTATGTTAGTATATTATGAAAAAATTATGGAGACTTATGAACCAAACTATCAACAGTAGTTACCTCTAGAAAGAGGGTTACTTTAACTCTACATCATATGGAATATTTGCACCTTCTACAACATGTTTGTGTAACTTTTGAAAGTGAGGGGAAATAAAGTAGGGCTGTAATGAAGGGGATAATTCTTCCATTAAATCAAGAAGTCAGTATCCTCTACAAATAAGTTTGTAAACAGAATCCAGATAAACAAACATGGTGACTCTCCTTGCTCTCTGGAGGTCACTCTGTTCAGGCTCTGGCTGGAGTTACACAGAACAAAATGCTTTACCTGCTTGACTTCATCGGTTGCTCATATGGTGTCTGCTGAATGGCATATTCCTGGTACCCTCTCCGAGGCACGAGGTCTGCCGCGGTGGTCTCAGGATTTGCAGCTCCAGTTTCAGGGGGCCCAGCCTCCACTGGAACAATCTTGGTAGCACCTGAGATTGATGCACAACACATTGCTTATTGAGACCCCCCCCCCAGAGTGGCAGGGACCCCATGTGAGCAGAGGGAGCAGTGCTTGAAAGTATGTTTCTTTACTTTTACTTGCAGGACACCCATGCAAAGTACTGGTTTTCCTTCAGTTCACACATTTAACCTCTTTCTGTATGTCAGTGAGTGAGTGTGTGTGTGCGTGCGTGTGTGCGTGTGTGTTCAAGAGGGGAAGGAGCAAATTTTCTAATAATCTGTCTAAATGTCCTCTTTTTTTTTTTGTCTTTTTTCGTGTCCGGCAACGGATCGCAACCCTCAGTGTCGCACCCGTACCGGACCAGGACCGGCAACGGGATCGCAACCCTCGGTGTCGCGCCCGCACCTCGCTCAGCCAGTGAGCGGGAACCGGTCTGTATGTGGGATCCGAACCCTTGGTGGGAGCACCACTGCGCTCCCAAGCGGCGCACTGTAGCAGTGCGCCACCAGGCCGGCCTAAATGTCCTCTTGAGGTACATTTTCACTTAATCTGCTTACTAAAACATACACACACACACACATGCATATATATGTTATTTTCAAGGTTTTATATAGGACTCTATGTGTGTTAAACTTTATGTAAATTTAAAGCTGCATCGAGATAGTAACAATAACGAAACAGACTGTAAATGGGAATTTAAGCTACCTGGGGTCCAGTCCCAAATACATTACCTTAACATCTCTGGGTCTCTATTTCCCCCCTATGAAATGAAGGGTTTGAAGTGGAAAATCTCGAGGGTCATCTTTATTTCTGCAATTCTATAATGTGAAATAATCAAAGATCTTTTACAGTAGCATACACTTCATATGTATGTATATGTGTCTGTATCAAGTGCATTAAGAAAAGGCTCTAATCTACTTGTTTCTGGAATAGCAAAAGGAATTAATTACGCTTTTCAATCTCATAATACTACCACTAATTTCTGAGAAAAATTGTGGAAACTTTCTCTAGAAACCACCAAGTATAGGAAATTCTCTTTTGGGATTTTCATTTTCTAGAATAATACTGTTCTGAAGTGGAGTGGGACAGATAAAGTGACTTTCCGGAAAGTTCTTTAGTCTCATAATTTTACATGGTCTATTCTCTATTGACCATCTTACTCTGCAGTGAAGTATAAGAGAGGAATTTATTCAGTTTTCATTTTAAATAATGAATTACTATTAGCATCAAAAATAGACACTTAAAAGGCTGTAGCTGTTCTTAAAATTCTAACCTTTATTTTTTAATTTTATTTGACAGCTATCGCCCAAGCAGATAGAAAAAAAAAATTATACTTTGAAATCTACTACCATAAACTGTTTTTCTCCTAAAGTGTCCCACCCTGGAAGAGACCTTTGTTAAAAAGATAGTATAACATATCCACCAGCTATTTCGTATGAAGAAAGTATATAAAATAGTTGGTGAATCCCACTAAAAACGCAAAAAAGAAGTTAGGCAGAGTTAGCGTGGGTTTTGGAGAAGCAGCCTGCGTCAGTCTGGGCTGAGTGGGTCGCCTTCACCAGTAGGACGACAATTGCTGAGAACAGTGGGGGAGGGGCACACCCCACAGGGGCTGGGGGAGGGGTTCCTGGGGCAGCGAGGGCAGCCCGTGCTGGTAGAGATAGAGGCGGCGGCAGCAGCAGCCCTCACTACCTTTTCTGTACACATCATCCACAACAGTCCTGGGCAGTACGTGGGTCTGTCATTGTCCCAAATGAATGGGTGACTAAATGCACAGCCCCACAGCAAATGAGCTACCAAGATCACAGAGCTCAAGCCTGTATTCTGACTCACATCATTACATCAGGCTGCCCTTGATACCAAAAGTTTCTCATTTTTTCATTTCCTGCCATTGTGGTCACCTGGTATAGCTTCATGTGCAGTTAAAACCACACTTATGATGGGTTTCTTCACTCCAGAGAGCCGTCCCGCCTCCTTTCCTGAAGTGAGCTTCTGGACTTTCTCTGTTTTCTGTGTCCGTGGTCTTTTCGGGGCCTTTTCTCGGTCATCTTCCTTATATTTTGTTTCCAGTTCAAGGTCAGACTCATTACCTAAGGAGCAAATACCAAGATGTATAAGACATCCTTTTTTTTTTTTTTCCTTTTTGTCTTTTTTACTGACCGGTAATGGGATCGCAACCCTCGGTGTTGCGCCCACACCGCGCTCAGCCAGTGAGCGGGAACCGGTCTCCACATGGGATCTGAACCCTCGGCAGGAGTGCCGCCATGCTCCCAAGCGGCGCATTCTCCAGTGTGCCACCGGGCCGGCCCATAAGACATCCTTTTATATCAATGATAGAGTTGGAGCACAAACACAACTCTTTTACAGGATAGTAAAGCACACAGATCTCTTTGTGTCACTGGAGGCACCATCTCTGGCTCTTCCATCTTTCACTCAATTCAGTACATATTCATCGCACCCCTGCCACAGGCCACCATCTGGGCAGCGGGAATACACTGCTGGGTGAAGCAGACTTCCTCTTGTCTTGTTTTCATGAAGCCTATCAGACATCAGAACCATTAATAAACAACACTGCAGAGAAGATAAAGTCTCCAAGATGTACAGTCTAACAGAGAAACCATTCACCATTCAACTTACACTCATTGGGTACTTTCTACGTGCCAGGAATGGTGGATATAAAGAGTAACAAGGCCCAGTCCCTGCCCTCCGAGGGCCCTGCAGTCCAGTGGGACAGACAGACATGCAGACAAACAGGTGCAGTCAAGAGCAGGCTGCTGTGCACCAAATCCAAAGAGAAGGGGTTTGAGATGATTATGTGAAGGGAGGGTAGGTTCTCGAGAAGTCAGAAAGGCTTTATGGGGAGGGAACCCTTCAGTTAAATATTTTTTTAAAAGGCATTAGCAAAGCAATGATTGGGGGATATGGGGAACAGGTAACAGACAAGGGGCATGGGGGCAAAGGAGTGGGTGTTTCAGTCTAAGAAAGGATGGCAAAGACAAGGAGTAAATCATGGGCTAAGCGTCCAGTGTGGCTACAACTTCCCAAGGAAGCAGGGAGGTAGAAATCAAACCAGTAAAGGGAGCAAGAGCTGAGTCCTAGAGGGCCCTGAATGCCCACAAGAAGTCTGGAATCTTCCAGGGGGTGAAACTCCAGTGCTCACAGAGACCAGTCAAGTGTGCATGAGAGAAGCAGTCCTGTGGAGCTGGAGGGACAGAGCACAGGTCCGGCTCCCCCGAAGACCACATTACCAGAGAAGAGTCACATCTTCTGATGGTTTAGAGAGAGACTGGAAATCTAGATTACTTTTTACATGAAACCAGATTTTTCAAGGCTGTCTCTAATCTAAAATCTCTTAAAACAATGGAGGAACCAAGCCAAATGTGGGGCCACATTGCCCCGTGGGATCCTGTCTGCCACTGCTGGAAGGCAGCGGTGGGCCCCAGGCTGTCACGCCAGGACAGGCTGGACTACACTCACACTGCAAATGCGTGCCGCAGCTTGGAGAACAAACAGAATGGGTTCAAAGCTGTTCAAATGCACTGAAGAAGGAATGTGTCAGCCACAGACAGAGCAACAACTAACTTCACAAGGCTAAACTTGGCATTAGCCTGAGGGGTAAGAAAAGCTTCGATATCACAGTGAAGCACAAAGGAGTGATCTCTTGAATGCATGCTATTCGAGATTCCTAAGAGAGAAGGAAATACAGGGAAGGAAGAGAAGGGAGGTTTCTCTATCTTAGAATCACAACCACAAAACCTGAAATAACCTGCCCAGGAATCACTTCCTCAGAATGCATGACAAGTGCACAGGGAACAATTCCACATACCCCTTTATGAGACATGAGCGCCAGATGGATGGATGGATGTGGGATGGGCAGACAGGTGGGCAACGGTGCGGGTTTGGAAACTGCTGGAATGTGGGGTTATCAGGGAGTTGAAATCAGAGCCATGCAGTAATAAAGCAGAAGCTAGAGAAATGGGAAACACCAAAGGGAGACAGCCAGAGGCAACTCGGTCAGTCTGTATTTGCTGTGATTCAAGTCTGCCTACAGCCAGTCCTGCACAGAGACTACCAAAGAACGCCTGAAGGGAAAGATAAAATGGAGACATATAAATTCTTAGGAAGGCATGCTGGCTGAAGGAAAGCACTCTCAAGATGAGGCAAGGGGAAAACATGGCTAATGAGGCAGATTGATCAAAATAAACATTCTAATTTTCTATGTCCTATAAATGAAAGGTTTCTGTTGCTTGTCCCATAATCCAGGTGTGTGGATCATTTTTAGATCTAGTAGAAACAGTCTTACGGAAGTTTTTCAATTCCCTGGAAAAGATCCCTAATCATATAATTAGTATCAGCATTAAACATGTTAGTATCAACTGAATAGAAAAATGAGTAGATGAGATCATGAATCATATGGAACTGTACATTACTCTCCAAGGCCAAAGGTAAAAAGTCAAGGACCATCACAGATGTCCATCCTTGAAAAACATCATGACTCCCATAAAGCTTAAGAATAGGGCAGAACAAGTGACCTCTAAAGTCGCTGGCAGTGCCTACATTTTGTGAGGCTTGATTTGCATCTTGCCTAATGGCAGTTTTCCTTTCATTTCACTTTTTAGTGGCTACAACAAAAACATTTCAAAAAGTCTACAAATTGCCTGAGTCACAGTTCTTTTTGTGGCCTACATCTTGAGTGATACATGTGCATAAATAACTATAGCAGGATATACTGGATGCTATAAAAAGGTAGAAACGACATATTACAAAATTTTTTGCTTTTGAAATGATGATGCTTCAGTTTATTACAGAACTCACCATGGGATACAATTCAATATGTGGTTGATATGCCAAGAATAGATACATTCACATAAAAAAAAAAAAATGCCCTGAGAATTGGAGGCTGCCCTCGGCTCAACCCAGGCAGACAGCAGGAATTAACAACGCATAGAAGGCACACACGCAACATTAGTGAATGCCCGAGGAAGGCACTACACTCTGCACTGGATAAACTGCATCCAGACTCTGCTGTAGGAATCACGGGTTAACGCCACCCTGCAGAACCAGGTGCATGAGGTCGGTAAATGGCAGTAGAGAAGGGTTGGAAGACAGTTCACATGAAAAAACAATAGAGACCTGAGATGGCCCAGGTGGAGAAGAGAAGACTGGAAAACAATCTCATCTCTCACTAACCATCACCAGAGGTCATATCTGAGCTTCCTTCCCCCCCTGCTCTGAGGTACACATTATTGGTATCCACCCTACCCATTTCCAGTGCCTGTCCCTCCTCAAGGGTAATGCCACCTCCCACTACAGGAATGAAGAATGCTGCTCCAGCCATCCTAATTTCCTCTATTCTCTCTCCACACACACACCCCACCACATCAATGGCTGGCCGTCCCACAATGCTTGCAATGACCTGTCTATATGCCTTATCCATACTGTGGCCTCCTGGAGGATGGGCCCATATTTTCTTATTATTTTATAAAGCCTAACATAAGCCTACAGCAAATGAAGTGCCTAAACCAAACAATAAAGACCTGCTCTGTTATGTTCAAAAGATGAAGCCAGCACCAACGGGAAGACCTCAGCAGTAGATCTCAGCCCAGAGAAAGAAATCTCCAACAGTTAGAGCCGTCCATTGATGGAAGGCATGGTTTTTAGAGACACGTTTCTGAGGAGGGTTTTGCAGGAAGTCTCATGTACCATTTGTGATGCTATGGGAAAGACTCTGAACCAGATGGGTAGTCAGACTAAATAACTTCTCTATCTCCAAATTCTAAGAGCCTCACATAGAGAGAGATGGAACTGTTACTTAAGATAGGAGGAGAAAGGAGGTGGCAGTGAAAAAAGAGGGAAGAAGTGTTGGGAAAATATAGGAAAATGGTCAGGGCCCCACAGATGTTCAGAATCTTGCCAAGCATTTGATGTGAATATGCACATGTGCCCAGGTGTTCCTGGGCTATTGTCTGTAGATGCGCATGAGCACCCNAGTAGATCTCAGCCCAGAGAAAGAAATCTCCAACAGTTAGAGCCGTCCATTGATGGAAGGCATGGTTTTTAGAGACACGTTTCTGAGGAGGGTTTTGCAGGAAGTCTCATGTACCATTTGTGATGCTATGGGAATCAGTAGATCTCAGCCCAGAGAAAGAAATCTCCAACAGTTAGAGCCGTCCATTGATGGAAGGCGTGGTTTTTAGAGACACGTTTCTGAGGAGGGTTTTGCAGGAAGTCTCATGTACCATTTGTGATGCTATGGGAATGACTCTGAACCAGATGGGTAGTCAGACTAAATAACTTCTCTATCTCCAAATTCTAAGAGCCTCACATAGAGAGAGATGGAACTGTTACTTAAGATAGGAGGAGAAAGGAGGTGGCAGTGAAAAAAGAGGGAAGAAGTGTTGGGAAAATATAGGAAAATGGTCAGGGCCCCACAGATGTTCAGAATCTTGCCAAGCATTTGATGTGAATATGCACATGTGCCCAGGTGTTCCTGGGCTATTGTCTGTAGATGCGCATGAGCACCCAGGTGTCCTGGGTTATGGACTTAAGTATAAAGGACGAGTGGCTCTGATCCACAGGGCCCCCATCCCTGGGATGCCCCCAGGGGTGGGGGGTACGGGGAGGCCACTACTGCTGCTGGATGCTGTTGCTGCCAGTGCCCACGGGATGCCCCAAGGCTACCACCGCAGCTGCTTCTGCTGCTACTGCTGCTGGATCTGCGGTAAGATTCTGCTGCTGAGGACTGAGCTTGTGTCGTCTGCCAATGGCTCCCAGGATCTTTCCCAATTACCTAGAGTGGACTTGTGTGTGAGGGGTCTGGGGACCCAGTCTGTTTAGCTTTAGTTATGAATTGCTTTAACCAGACAATTAGCATAGCTATTACTGTAACCCGACAACTGGCATAGTCCTGTAGCTTTACAAGAAGAAACATGAGAGACAGTACAAGAAAAAGCTGAGTACAATAGAGAGTAGATGAGAGAAAACCTGCACCTTCACTCTCACCAGCCACCAGCCTCTAGATCACCTCAGTTTAGGTTCTGATCCTCCCTGTAGCAGATGCTGGTGGGGTTTTACTGTATCCCCATGGCCTGCACTCAACTTTGGCAGCAGCTAAGGTGGGGCCAGTTTACACAGCTTCTGTGAACAATGTTGTAGACAGACAGTTCTGGAAGTCACTGTGGCAGCATCCTGAAAATCAAACTACCATTGCCTGCAGTAGCAATCCCAATAACAAACCCCTGGATTTCCTCCTTCCCTGTCTCACTCTCCCCACCCCCGATTCCTGCTTCTTGGGATCACCACCCAGATAAACTACCTGCAGCCAAGGCTGCTTCCAGGGGAACACAAGCTAAGACACTCCCCCCTCAAGATTTCCCCAAATGCATAACTCCAAGGAAAAGTGTGCACACCTGCTCGGAGGAAGTGATCTCCCTCAACAACTCTCTGTGGCCTCATGCAACATGGACCCAAATCCACATGAGCTACATTCTATTCTTGAGAGCTTCAGAAGCTTCAACACTAAGTTTTCCCATTTATTCCAGCACCATGTGCTAGGCACTGTACTAAGCAGCCTTGGAAATGATTCTTGGAGATGATATGAACCATTCCCCCAAGAAACAGAGCACTGTGGAAACAAAAGGCCCCCACAGAGGAAGAGAATGCACACCTGCAGAGGAAGAGGGTACACACCCACACAGGAACAGGGTACACCTGCACAGGAACAGGGTACACCTGCACAGGAAGAGGGTGCACACCCGCACAGGAAGAGGGTACACCTGCACAGGAAGAGGGTACAACCGCACAGGAAGAGCGTGCACACCCGCACAGAAAGAGGGTGCACACCCACACAGGAAGAAGGTACACCTGCACAGGAAGAGGGTGCACCCACTCAGGAAGAGGGTGCACACCCACACAGGAAGAGGGTACACCTGCACAGGAAGAGGGTGCACACCCGCACAGGAAGAGGGTACACCCGCACAGGAAGAGGGTGCACATCCACAGAGGAAGAGCATGCACACTCTCGGGGGAAGAGGGCACACCCACAGAGGGAGAGCACATACCCGCTCAGAGGGAAAGTGTACACACCCACTTAGAGGCAAACACCTGGTGCATTTAGGGAATAGCACATAATTCCAGGTAAAACTCTAAGTATGTGGTGGGTGAGACATGAGGCTAGAGAAGGCCCTGCATGAAGACCTGACTGCCACCAGACTCTTGCCTACAAGTCTAAACATTTTATGTATAGAAAGAGTGACTTCCCCACGGCATTCCTGCATGTGCATGCTCCTCACAGCTCTGTTCCCAGCTCTATGACAGTGGTATGACTATCTGTTTTTCATTCCCAGCATTGGGTCTAGCACATCATAGGTGCTCAGTACTTAATAGAAAGCAAGGAGGGTGGAGGATAAAAGATAAGGACACTTTAATAACAGTCTTGCTGGTCATTTGTGCTCAATTTCTCATTCCCACCTGACCTGGTTGTTCATGAGTTTCCCCGCATCCTCACTTGACCCATCTCTGTACTTTTCAAAGTTGCCTTTTCTCCTCTGAAACAGCTCCTAGACTCAGCCTGGAAGGCATGCTGGGGGGTGCTTTTCTGAGTGCTTGGTATTTCTGATCTCCAGCTCACATGTATCATGGCCTTTCAATACAATGTCTTAAAATAGTTTCCTGCTTCCTCTGAGTTATTGACTTTTAAACTTTTCCACTTTTTCCCCAGCTAATGTCTACATTCCCTCCAGTTTCCTTTTCTTTTGGAAATTCAGTAGCTGTATGATGGTTTTTCGTTCTCCCTCCTGTGCATAGTTGCTGGATTGAGCTGTGCTGTGAGCACATGGCAAGTGGGCTGGCATGCACAGCACAGGAGCCTGTTAATGTAACGACAGGAAGGAGGCAGTGGGCTGCCATGCTTCGGAGTCATAGAGGCCAGAGCTGAACACCACTCAACCACTTATAATGGGACTTTGGGCAACTGGTTAACCTCCATAAAATCACTCATAAAAAATAAAGTATAAATAATGAAATGGACCTCAAAGACTGCTGTGAGAATCAAAGAACATGATTTCTATATAAACACCTAATGCATACTAAACATCTCATCGATGTTCATCTTCTCTACCTTCTTCTGGAAACACCTCTGGGCCACTGCCCCAAAGGCTCTACAAACCATGCTGCATCTTCAGAGCTGCTCTCATCCACCTGTCTTAGCAGTCAGCCCGAAGGACACTTACGTTAGAACTCGTAAGGACCAGGTGAAGTTAAGTTAGGAGTCAGAGGCAATCTTGGGGCAGGGCTTCCCCACCTTTGCTCCTTAGCATCCAGTGGTTCCACAATGTCTCGTGCTTCCATAAAACCCCCTCAGAACAGATTCTGTCTGGAGCAAGAAACCCAGCTTGAAAAAGACCCTACCCCCACATTCTCACAGTGAACAAAACCCTCCTCTGTTGGAAGTGCTTCAGTTCTTTCAATCCAAAATACTTTGAATGCAATTTGTGGTAATGGGTGAGCTGCCAGTATGAATCTGGACCTCACATCATGGTCACGAGGGGTGACAATCAGCTTTGTATCTCATGAATATTCACAACCAATAAAAAAAATACCTTTTTGGGGGTTTAGCTTTGTTTTGTAAGATTTTTAACATCTCTACCATGAAAATTAAATAAATATAAGGGCAGTCTTCAAAAAGTTCATGGACAGATTTGTGTTCTCTTTTAATTCCATTTTTCCATGAACTTTTTGAAGTACTCTCATATAACAATGTACTAGCTAGCATTAACAATTAAGATTAGAAATGTCTCAGGCAATGACATAGCAACATGCTAATAACAACAACAACAATAGGTCTGGGTTCTAATTTAGATTCAGTGACCCTAAGGATCTAGAAGCAGACAGGATATTGGGGAGTCACTTTGTACAATTCCCAATCAGCAGTTATTACACAAGCATCACTGTCTATGCTACCTGTGAACCACTCTGGGAACAAGGACCCCACCACTATATAAAACAGGGTGCATGGTGACCTACTTAGAAACAATCAGCCCCACCCAACTCATCCTGGACACATAAGCACCCTCTGAGCTGCTATCATTTGATTAACTAGATTGCAGACAGTATCCACCATGGCTACCATGGGAAAATCCACTGCCATGGATTTTTGGGAAACATGCACAAAGACGACCATTTTGCAGACACCCACACTTCTCCTGGGTGACTGGACCAGCCACCCTCCACCTTGTGCAAAGGTGGCAATAGAAGAGAGCTACAGCATTAGGGGAGTCTGAGTGTCTCCCCACCTCCTACTTCAGGCTGTCCCCTTCTAGTCTCTCCCACCACTCCAGTCTCTTTCCCTGATGTTTTCAAATGTGGGATATGTGACATTTGCTGCAGAATGAGGCAGGCAGTTGCACTCCTGGTTTCCAGTCACTACAGATGACTGTGACTTCATCAGTAAGGGTCCCACTGCCAGCATTACTGGTCTTTCGGGAAGTGGTAGAGGAGAGAGCCACAGGAACTCGTAGAGAATGTCCTCAGCCAAGTCCTGCTCCCCGCCCATGCTCCCCACCCACACTACCCCAGGATATGTCCACTCTTTGAGCACACTGTGGGGCCACTCACTCCACCTGACACTGCTGGAACCCAAGGCAAATTAAACTACCAGGCTCTGTAGACCCGCTCGCTTTTATCCGCAGAATATTACCTGGTCGTCATTAGGAAGAGCCAAGGCAACTTTGGGTCTGACTTCAAGTCTGCCTCTTCAGTTTCATGCCAATTTGGTCAAGTGTCCATGCCAAGTAAGTCTCCTCTGAAAACAGAATTTCTATATCCAGTTTAACAATATTTCTTTAGTACTTAATAAAACATCATCCTTGTGAGCCAACTTTCTTTTCTCTTTTCTATTTCCAAATTTTCTTAAGTATCTATCTTCAAACAAAATATCATTTCTGCACAAAAGAAATAAAAATGTACTTGGAATATAATTTCCAAGTACATTTGGAATATATATATGTGTTAAAAATTTATTTGTTCTTTACAAGCCACAGTTCAATCAACAGATGCTCATGGAGTGCCTGGCACTGTTTTAGCATTTGTGATACTTTAGTGTACAAAAGAGAGAGATCCTGTTTCATGCTTGTTTACATGCTAGTGGGGAAAGACAGACAATAAACTTAAAACATAATAAATAAGCAAATCACATGTTAGAAGGTGATAATTTTATCTGAGCCCAGTGAAATAGCACAAACATTTGGGAAGCAGGGAAAGTTTGAGTTTTTAAATAACGTGGTCTAGTACTCTAATTTCTGATCTAACAAACCCCTCTCACACAAACAGTCCCTACCAATGAGAGTTACTGTGACACGACCAGTTTATGTACTTGTTGACTTGTTTCTTGTCTGTCCCCCCTAGTAGGAGCTTGGTGAGGCCTGGCAGGATTTAGCCTATTTCACTGGAAGTCTTCCACAGTGCAGTGCACATCACATCGCAAATAGGCAGGCAGAGAGAGAGAGGGAAGAGGGAACTCAAACCTCACATGGCGTGAATGTCATCCACTCATTAAACAAATAATGAGGGAAGGCCTCCTGTGTGTCTGGTCCTGTGCCCACACTGGGGACCCAGAGAAGAGCTAGGCCCATTCCCTGCCCTCAGGCAGCTCAGCAGCTCACCTGGGCCACAGATGTGCCAAGACAGATTGCTGCCCGAGCCATGTGGCATGCTGCATGTGCCATCAACTCACTGTACCTGAGGCCCTCACAAAGATAAGGAAACCAAGGTTCAGTGAGGGGAAGAAGTGATAGGACCCAGTGACTCTCCCCCAACAGTGGCGTGCCCAGATTCACATCTAAATCTGCCTGACTACAAAGCGAGCTCTCCACTCCTCTCTTCTGCCTCTGAGGCTGTGCATGTGAAGAACTTTAGAAAAAGTGCACAAGGAGGAACCAACTGAACAGCTGGGATGAGGTGGTAGTCAAGTGGCAAAGCCCAACAGTGTCTTCAGGTGGTGCAGAGAAGAGATGGGCCTGGCTAGTGACCACTGAGTGATTCCACCACCATCATTTTGCTTTCTCCGTGGCGAAAGTTGCTTGGCTTAATGGCAGTCCATGCAGCGTGGCACCTGAACACTGCCTCTCAGCAATCCCTTTACTCCTAGCCCACCTCTCTCTGACGGGGGGCCTGGCTCCATCTATCCGGCATGCTGAGGGGAGCAAAGTAAAGGCTGGCATTTGCTCTGTGTGCCCTCAGCCAAGGCCCCATAAAGAGCAAGAGGCCATTTGCTCCTAATCACGTTATGCAGATGAACAGCCCCACTTCCACCCACGCGGTCTACTGCACAACAGCACAGCAGACTGCCTCTCCAGCCTGGCATTCAGGGCCAGGCATTTAAAATCCAATTGCAGCTTGTCAGTGGCGTGCCCAATTCTTCCAGCTCTGCAGTGACACTCCTTGCTATGCAGTGGCAGTTCTTGGGAAGTGAAGGAAGTTAGAGTTGTGTTCAATGGACAAATGCCTATCTTCCCTGCACTGAGACAGACGGAACCTTCTGGCAATAAACACGGTTGCTCAATGTTGCTCTTCCGAGACGGCAGGACACAGGGCAGAGTCAGAGACCCCCCAGCTGAAATCCAGGCTTTCTGGCTGATGCCAAAAGGGAATTTTAGACAATTTACTTTCTGAAACAATTTTCTCTTGTTTCAGAGAATGCCTGGTGGACCCCCTGGGCCAAGGCAGAGGCCTGACAAGGAACAGCTGGTAAACCAATGTCTTTTAATAAATACTTCCAACTGTGCAAAATAAAGACACTGAAGGCAGCTGGGAAAGAGGGGGGACACAAGTCAAATTCCACTTCTTCTAGATCTGTTTTCAAGATGAACCATCTTCCAAATAGCCTGTTTCATGAACATGTGTTAATTACACAATTAATTCTAAGGTATTATTTTGTTTTCAAATTATATTAAATATCTAAAAATATCTTCACTGGGGCCGGCCCGTGGCTCACTCGGGAGAGTGTGGTGCTGATAAAAATATCTTCACTGAGCTCTAGAAAAGGCTCTTTTATTCAAGAGAAACCAGGATGTAATTTTGGTGAGATCAATAGCTGCAATCTGTCGGGGATGCCTGAAAGGCAGAAGAACAGACCAGAGTGCGTCAGAACCCGGAGAGCTCTTCATGGCCCTACCCTGGACAGGCCAGGTCACAGGAAGCGAGGCCAGGATTAGTCCACCAGCACAGTGGGTTTCAAACTGAAATCTCTTACAGGGGTCTAGGCCTATCTGGTATTTTTCCTTTCATCAATATCATGAAAGGGAGATAACCTATGCTAACTATAATAACAATACCTAATTCTCGGAGTGGTATGTGACAGTTTGCAAAGCACCTTCATGAGCATTAACCAGCGCCTGTAACTCTACTATCATATACAACAGCATGCCTTTTTAACCATTATTTTTATGTTTCACTTTATTCTCCAGGCTCATAAATGTGCTCTTCCAGGAAACAATGCCCTCAGCTGAAGTCCCCTTGTCTATCATATTTCAATCATGCTCCATCGCGGTCTGAATCCAATGGTGATTGTCAATGCAGTGATTTTCAAGTGACCTCTTTAGGCAATTTCAATATAATCAATCAATAAAAGGGCATGACCTTTCTGATTAAAGTGGGTGAGGTCCCTGCCAGTATCCGCCTTGTAGCCTCCCGCATGTGTCCTTGGTACACCTCCAGCTCCAGCCACTAAGCACCTCTGAAGAGCCCTGGAAACAGCATTAAAACTACTGGATTGGGATGTACAAGGTACTACGCCAAATACCACTTTAACTAAAAGTGACTGCCTTGAGAAGGCATGGAAGAGAACACCAGATTTGGAGTCAAGGGCATCTGAGCTGAGATCCAGGCTCTGCCTTTCAGCTGGATGAATTTGGAACTCTCTAAACTTGTGAACCACATTTGCAACATGAGTCACTGTAAGGTTCACTTGAGGGAACAGATACACAACCCTCTCACATGGAGAAGCACCCATGGTAGGCCCTCAGGACACGTTTGCTGTGAGAGAGCAAACTAAAGATATACATGCAAGTCCAACTTGGGTCTAAGGTTGGAATTACCCCTTCTTTATGGATTCGTTTGGTTTCTATCAGTCAGAGAGCTGTGGTGGAGTGCCTGCCTTACCCTACCAACTAGCCTTGTGTGTTTTCTGAAGTTACCAGCATTTTAAGAACTATAACTTTTAATTTCTTGACATCTATGCAACATTGTTTTTCGACCCTAGTGCATTAACAAAAGTCTTTATATTTCATTTCCTTTTGAAAAGACGGCACATAAGAAAGTGCTGACACTATACAACGTGGAATGCAAACCTTACAGAGAGGGGCAGATATTGGTGGATGGGTGTGCATGCCCACCCACAGCATTGAAGCCCTTCCTCCTACGACAGGGGCTAGCACCATCATATGAAGTAAGGGGTCTGACTGTAAAGCTGGAGGTGGCCGCTGCTTATGGAGCAAAGATCAGCATGTGTCCTTTTAAGGATAGATAATGAGTGAACATCCAGTGTCCCCTGGAGTTCTGGAGAGGTCCAATCTGCCCCTCCATGTCTGTCCTCTACCATTCTCCACTCAATTCCCAGAGTCTGACCTGTGGATCACACAGGAGGCCCCACTGGCAACTGGCTTCCTGGTGGGTTTGGCCAATGGAGGCACCAGCAGGAGATGAAAGGGAGGGAGGAAAGTTGGGGTAGGTATTTTTCTCTGGTCTCCCTCCCTGCCAGATCATCACAGGTTGACTTCATCCTCTCCCAAAGGCCACAGCTCTCCCTTTGGAGTTCTGATGGCCACTCTCCCCTCTTGCCTCTTTACCTAGGCTGGTAACAGCACCCACTATTCCCAGCTTCGTTCAGCTCCACATCATGGCCTGATGCTGTACCTGCACCTGTCCACACCTTTATGAAGAGTCTCTACATTAAACTCTCAGGTCACCGATTTGAGGGTGCCATCTGCATCCTGCCAGCATCTGAACAGCTCCACCTGGCGATCCTCTTAATCATGTTTCAGTGATTCCTCTTGCCATTCCCAGTCCCATCTTCATTCCCTCCCAATCAAGCATCCCGCACTGACCACCTTCCCTGACACTGCTCCTGCTCAAGCCAGCATCAAGACACATCCCAAACCAAGTGGACTCTTGATCCCAGCTTCATTCTCCTCCTCCTTAAAGGCACCCTTTCCTGCTTTCCAACCCTCTGGATACTCCACAGTGAGGTCCTCAGGAGGATGCCCTTAGTGTTTTGTCCTTCTGCTGCCATCCAGTCTCCTGAGGACCCATCTATCACATCTGTCATCCACTGAAGACCCCAGACTAGAGCTCAGCCCAGCACTCCTGATGCTCCACACTCAGACAGGCACACCCTCCTGGACACCCTGCAGTCCACCAAACTCAATCTGTAGCCAAAACTAACTCACCCTCTTCCCCCCAAACCTGCTTCTCCCCTGGGCTCTCAAGATTGACAGGAGTGCCACCATCACATGCCAAAACCTAGGCAGCCTTTCCAACCTTTGCCCAGGTTCTGCAAACCCTGCATCCTCAACATCTCTAGAAACGTCTCTTTTCAACTCCCACTGCTGAATTCAAATACCACGGAACCCTCCACTGGACCACTACACCAGCCTCCCATGAGAGCTCCACACCAATCATGTGTAGCTCCTCTGGCTGGCTCCTCTATGCCTTAAGAGATGCTACTTCCTCTTGTGGTGTGGGTGCTCCTCCCCACTCACCCCCGCTTCTCCCTGCCCACACCACTAACCCCATCCCCACTCTTCTGACCATGACCCCTGTGTGGCCTTCAACTCTCTGCCCCAACATGCCTCTGCAGAGCCCTCCCTGACCACTACCTACTCTCCAGGCTGCTGCAGAAGCCCCCTCCTCAAGCTCCCTAAAGGCCCTGGGAATCCCTCCCAGGTCACTCCTCATGCTTACCCCAAAGTGTCTGGCCATTTCTGCCTGGCCCACTATACTCTAAGCAACTTATGCACAGACCTTCACTCACTTGACATCACACAGTCAGCAACCACCACCCGCCTGGTACCCAAACAGTAGGTGCTCAATGCTTCTGATGCATGAATGACAACCCGCAGCAGGAGTTCAGGAAGTTCCCATTCTCCTCAGCCCCTAATGCACGCACACACACACACATGCATGCACACGTGCACATGCGTGCGCGCACACACACACCCTTAACTCTGATGAGCTTCTCTCACCTTTCTAAGAAAATGAAACCCCTCTGCTAAAAAATCTCTCAAGTGAGTTCCTTTTACCTCAAAACCTTCCTGTTTTTTGCTCACTCTCCCTCCTCTTCTAGGGGGGTACCCTAAGGAGGGATGCTACCTGTTTTCCAACCCTACACTCTCAGAGGGTAGGATCTGTCTGCGTTTTCTACCTCTGGATTCCCCACAGAACTTTACAGAGTACCCTGCATGTAAAGTGTAATGCGATCAAGGGATGCTGAATCGGTAACAGGCAGATGAAGAGTTAAATGTAAATGCACTCACACATTCGTAGAAATTAGTTCATATGCATTCATTTATAATTAACACTGCACTAATATTCTAAAGTACCTATTCTAAATTGCCTAAGAACTAATTAAATAGCAGAATACCCCAGAGAATAAAGCGTTATCAGCCACATTAATAAAAAGCCCAGAACAGTTTTCAGAACAGTAGACTGATAAGGGATTATATTCTGGGACTCTGCCACCAGTTCATTCCACCCTGCTAATACAGCAGTTTAAAAAACTTATTAGACCCACAGTTATTCTGTCCAATCTGCTGAATATGCACTGCTCTTCCTCTCCCTCTTCCCTCAGGCTTTCTCACATCTTCCTGTCTCTCTTGCTACAAGGGAAGAACAGGGGAGCACCTGCTTCCAGCATAGTGTTCCCACAAAGAGGGACTAGTGGGAAAATAAACCCATGAAGGGCACAAGCCCATCTTCTGTGCCACCCCAGCTGCCCTATGCACCAACCGCAGTGAACTACTGAGACCTCCTCAAATGCACCTAAATTCCTACACCTTCAGGCTTTTGCATGAACCATCAGAAAAGAAATGCCTATCTGTATTGCTAGGCTAGGGCTCAGACCCTTCAAACCCATTGTACAGACTGGGTCACAGACCCCTCACATGTCAGGCTGGGTCACCAGACCCTCCACATGCCTGGCTGGTCACAAGCAGGTCAACAAGCTAGGTAATTGGAAAAGATCCTGGGAGCTGTTGGCAGACAACACAAGCTCAGTCCTCAGCAGCAGCTTACAGCAGCCTCCAGCAGCAGTGGCGGTAGCCTCCTACAGGTTCCCAGGGGCCCTGGCAGCAACAGCCTCCAGCAGCAGTAACGGCCTCCCTGTGGCCCCCATGGGGCCTCCCGGGGGTCAGGGGTACCATGGATCAGAGCCACTCATCCTTTTTACTTAAGTCCACAATCCAGGACACCTGGGTGCACATGTGCAGTTACATTAGACAATAACCAAGGAACACCTGGATGCATGTGCATATTTACATCAAATGCTTGGCAAGATTCGGAACATCTGAGGGGCCCTGACCATTTTCCTAAATTTTCCCTATACACCTCAATAGACATATAGTTCTGTCCTGCTCTCTCCGCATGTGGCTCACCCCTCCATCATATTTTATCTATTTACATCCCTGTCCTTTGAGACACTCAGCTGCTCAAGGGAAGAGACTTGTTTTACTCAACTTTGATTCCCAAAGTCTGGCATGGTGCCCAACAACAACACAAGCTCAGTAAGCAGAAGAGTGGAGAAGGGAATCTGCCTGTTGCAGGGGTCTCACTTAGCCCTTGGCTTCAGCTAACTTCCCTGACACCTTGGAAGCCCCAGGCCAGCAGCACCCCTTGCTATAAAGGCATCCCTTCAATCCCTTCTTGGCTCTCAGGGACTGTCACCATGACAGAGAGCCTCCTGTTCAAAACAGGGTCATGATGCATAGCAGCTGCTTTTCTCCTTAGGAAAAGTCACTAATCAAAGCCCCACTGTGTCCAGGCCCTCCACACCGGGATGCAGCAGCCGTCCCCTGAGCCTCAAACAATAAAGCTGCAACTGGGCTACCCCCTTGTCTCCTGACACTGGTGGCAGAGGCTCCTAGCACACAGTCCCTGAGAGCCAACAGCCCCAGGCTGCTCTCCAAGATGCTAAAGAAGAAAGTCTGCCTTTCAAAAGTCCTGGCAAAAAGTCCTGCTTGGGCAGGATTCTGTTAGTGTCCTCCCTCCCCAGAAAAGGCCTGAGCACCCTTTGGTTACTGAAAGTCACAGTAACCAGCAGCACAGAGAGCATTGTGCACAGTGCCAGCTCTGTTTCTGATGATCTCACAGGTCTCATTGGGAGACTTAATTCCAAAAGGACTGGAAGTTTTTTTTTTTTTTTTTTTTGATACTGGCTGCACCGTGCTCAGCCAGTGAGCGCTGTAAGCGCACCAGTCATCCCTATATAGGATCCGAACCCGCGGCGGGAGCGCTGCTGCGCTCCCAGCGCTGCACTCTCCCGAGTGCGCCACAGGCTCGGCCCAAGGACTGGAAGTTTTAATTCACATGACTCTGGGGCAGGACAGAGTGGAGAATCGGAGGGCTGGCAAATCAGGACCTGCATCCAAGAAGACTGCTGGATCTGTGGGGCAAGAGCTTGAGCTGAAGTCTAAGGGACCTAGAATCAAGTACAGATTCAGCACATACCTGCTAATTGGCCTTCACCTGACAGAGCCTCTGCTTCTTTATCTAAGGGCAGAGAATGGCAGCTTGCCTGGACGGTGAGGCACTGACACTTACCCAGCTGTGTCCAGCCTGGCTGTGGTCATTAGACATCCATGCTGTGCCACGCTGTGCTGTGGCCAAGACCACCATCCAGATGTCATACAGCCCCACCTTCTCTCACCCTATGGTTATCACAGACTTGCTAACACCCCACTGCAGCTACAGGCCCCCTCGGTCTGACCCTGTGGTTACCACAGACTGCTAAAACAGAATCTTGCAGTCTAGTCCTCTTGCTGTTCTTTTCCACCCTGAGACAGAATCGAAACCATGTAATATCATAAGATCACTGCTCTTGCTTGGTTACAAAAACCCAGAAATGCTATAATATAAAAATAACTTCGCCACTGCATTGGGTTGCTCAAAACTTTGGATGTGAGTCCTTTTGAGCCAGATGCCCACATTTCAATAAACTCTGTTTTCCTGTTTTAAGCCTCGGTTTTTCCTGCCTCTCCCTGTGAGTTCACAGTAACTCACTGCAACAGCGGCAGGAGTGGAGCATATGCACAGTGCTCTGCATGGCAGCTGGTGCAGGTGGGCCCATGGAAGAGGAGGGGCATCACTGTGCTACCCAGCTGGGGTAAGTGGGCTTCACAACCCCGCTGACCCGAGAGTCTGAGATTCCAGAGATCTACAGAGAATTCTGGAGTGCAAAGTTTGGAAGCATGCAAACACAAGCCTGCAAAACTTAGCAGCCTGATTTCTACCCATGGTTTGCTCATCCGGGTCAATTTATGGGCCTGTTGGAGCTCCCCAGGGCTCCAGGCTCTAGGTCCCACACTTCCTTCCTTCCATAAACTATTCTGACAATGTACCTTGCCATCATGCATCTGAACTTTATTTGAATTATCAGAAGCTATTGGAGTAAAAAGGTCACATGCAGGTATTTTTCACCCAGCAGACATCTCCCAGGATTGCCCATGTTGCAGGTACTGAGAAACAATTATTTAGATGGCTTAAAGGGTTAAGGGGGGCTTTCCAGGAAGAAAGAGCTGCCTACACAAAAGAATCCATGTGACACATGGACACAAAAAGCATGCAGAGGCAGTGACTGAGATGAATCAGACCAGCCCCAGGATGTGGGGGATGCGTCCATGCCCAGCAATGGGGGTGGGGGGGGGAGACGGGGAGGCCACGGAGGATCTTCAGCAGGAAGTGACATGGTCCCCTTTGTATTTTACATTGCTCTGTGAGGATGGGGTTAGAGGGACCAGGTCCATCACTTATTACTGTGTGACACCGCAAAGGATTCTTCCCTCAGTTTCCTAATTTGAAATGGGGATAAGAGCAGTAACTCATAAGGCTTTTATGAAGAAACGAATATTTGTAAGACACTACTCAGAATAGTGTCAGGACCACAATAAGAACTGTGTAGATGCTTATTAAATTTTAAAAATGCAACTTATTAGTAAATAAATAAATATTTATTGGGGCTATATCCCCCAAAATATTTGCAAACTACTGGTTCACAGAGTGTGGCTAGGAGTGGAAGGGCAGACTGAAGCTGTTACAAGAGTCCATGGAAGAAAAGAAAGGCCTGACCCACAGGAACAGCAGCTAGGATGGAGAGAAGGACTAGAGAAATAAATATTCAGCAGGAAAAGCCAATCAACCCTGGTTCACAGAGTGTGGCTAGGAGTGGAAGGGCAGACTGAAGCTGTTACAAGAGTCCATGGGAAGAAAAGAAAGGCCTGACCCACAGGAACAGCAGCTAGGATGGAGAGAAGGACTAGAGAAATAAATATTCAGCAGGAAAAGCCAATCAACTGTGGTTAGTGACAGGATGTGACAGGTGAGGGGGAGGTTTCTGGCTGAGACATCTGGATGGTGGGGCCAGTCACCAGGGGGGAATACAGAAGGAGCATCTATAAGGAACTAGACAACGAGTCCAGTATTGAACATGCCGAGTAGCTCAAACTGCCTGTGGGACACCCCAACTGAAATATGGGGAAGAAGGTATTTGTAAGACAGCAGAACACAGCTGGTAGTGTGTAGGGAAGATACAGGAAAATGGTCAGGGCCCCTCATATGTTCAGAATCATGCCGAGCATTTGCTGTAAAAATCCACTTGTGCGCAGGTGTTCCTTGGTTACTAGCTAATGTAATTGCGGTATGGGCACCCAGGTGTCCTAGGTTATGGACCAAAGTATAAAGGACTAACGGCTCTGATACATGGCACTTCTCGGGATGCTCTGGGAGGCCACTAAGGCAGCTGCTCCTAGCTCTGAATAAATACTATTAATTTTTTACCCACGGCTCCCAGGATCTTTTCCTATTACCTAGCTCATCGACCTGCATGTGAAGGGTTTGTGACCCAGTCTGTACAATGGGCTTGAGGGGTCTGTGAGCCCTAGACCTAGCATGATGTAGTGGAATCATGGAATGAATAGGAACCATGTGGTAGTCCTTAGTGATGGCCACCAGGCATTTCCAGTTTTCCCCCAGCCTGGGAACACAGCAGAAACTTCCCAGCCCCTTGAAGTTGGGTGGGGCCATGTGACCCCTTCTGGCCAATGAACTATGCAGGCAGAAATGATAGATGTCACTTCTGGGTGCAGTAAAACCATCTAGGGCTCTCTTCCCCTCTTGCACTATGACCAGCCGTGTTCAAGAAGGTGGCTGCTCGCTCTGGGTGGGTCCCTGAGTGAGCAGAATCTCCTGGGGATCTGCAATGGACACGCAGTACAACAAGAAAGAAAGTGTGGTGATGTCAAGCCACTGACATCTGGGGGAGCTTTGTCATCAGAGCATAACAGAGCCTACCCTGACTGGCAAGGACAGTTACATGGCAGGCAGAGGCAGGGAAGCTCACAAAGCAGGCAGGCCAGGAACGGCAAGAACCACAGGAGAGGCACTGAAGAGCTGGGGAGGGCAGGTCACACAAAGGAACGCAACCTGTGCCAGGCCACATGTCCATACTCCCAAGCATGCCCAAGATGGAGTGTGGTTCAGACCTCCTGGTCTCCACTCACCTGATTAGTACAGAGAGAAAAACAAGGATTTACAGCCACAAAAATAAACAGATGTTACCATTATACTTCATTCCACAGAAAAAAGCATGATTTTCAAAGACTGACATTGCACTACCTTTTCACCTGCAGATTTTCAAACACCAGTCATGCTAAACTGTTTTCAATTGTAGCAGTATTTATCAAGTCACATGTTTTCTAACACGAATAGACTAGAAGACAGAGACTTGAAACATGGTTGTAAAATATCTTCATGAAGATTATAGATGCATCTTAGGTTAAGACCATAAAATAAATGCTTTGTCTTCTATAGGAAGGATTTAACAAGAATAAGAGGAAATTTTCGCAACTCTCCTTGCATAAAATGACCCCAGAAATAACAAGCTTCAGAAGTCACTTTGGTAAACTTGACATATTGATTTCTGTAGGCTGAAAAATGTTTTTGAAAAACACCAGGTGTTCCACATAACGGCAAGAAAAAAAAAATCTCTTTTCCTGGTTTCTCTTACTATTCAAATGCAGAATAAAATAAATGTTGAATACATTACATATCAAAAGTGTTATTTTAACTTGCCATGGTCCATGGTAGGAAAAAAGCTTATTTTGTTGTCTTCTAATTGTTTTAACAAGCTATAGAGTCAAGGTTAATTGTTTGAAATGTCACTAAACTGCTCTTTACAGAGCATGTATTAAAACAATTATGTGAGGGCCGGCCCGGTGGCGCACTGCTACAGTGCGCCGCTTGGGAGCACGGCAGCGCTCCCGCTGAGGGTTCGGATCCCACATACAGACCGGTTCCCGCTCACTGGCTGAGCGAGGTGCGGGTGCAGCACCGAGGGTTGCGATCCCGTTGCCGGTCCCGGTCCAGTACGGGTGCGACACTGAGAGTTGCGATCCGTTGCTGGAC
The DNA here is from genome assembly GCF_000696425.1 of Galeopterus variegatus. NCBI lineage: Eukaryota > Metazoa > Chordata > Mammalia > Dermoptera > Cynocephalidae > Galeopterus > Galeopterus variegatus. The sequence continues at coordinate 50,844 of NW_007728386.1, forward strand.
ACGAAAAAAAAAAAAAATAATAATAATAAAGTCACCAATGTCTTTAAAAAAATAATCGAAAAAAGACAAAAAAAAAAAAAAAAAGTAAAACAATTATGTGAGAATTTTCCAAACTGTAATATTGTGCTTGGCAAACTAGGAAACGTGGTGCAATCACATGGATGTCAGCGACAAGACAGCTGGGCATAGGTCATTTCTGCATATTTCAGAGGCTTCAACAGTGGCCAGAAAAGGAAAAACACCTTTCCATTTGGAATTCGTTAAAGTCCTTTTAGGTCATTCAAATCAATGGGATACAAGACCATTTCTACCCAGCTTATTACTGGAGGAAGCTGATGATCTTATTAGAAAGGACTGTGCCTGTCTGCCACTGCTGAAAAGACTGCATAATTATTACAGAGTAGAAAATAAACATCAGGAAATAAATATATAGGGTGGAGCGTTCACTTCTTATAAGGTTAGAGAAAAATCTGACAGAGGTGCCCTAAGATGCATAAAATCTACATGCATGATGTAGAAATGAGACTGATTTAAAAACACAAGGTGGTAGAACTGGCCAGCAACTGGGTAGGGGCAGGGAGACATGGGATCCCCCCTAGCAATCCTACCCCAAATGTGTTGTGAGACTCTGGATAATCATCAGTTCTGGATCCCAAATGCCTCAATTCCAAAATTAGAAATTGGGTCTAGGAAGGGGGTTTTTAAGCCAATCTCAAAAGTTCACATACAGTGTGACAAGATTCCAGAGTTGGAGAACACATGAGCGGCTGCCAGGTGGCAGTGGGCACGAGAACAGAAGGTCAGCACAAGGGTAGCTCTGGGCTGAGGAAGCGATTCTGCTCCTGACGGTGGTGCTGGCCACACAAGTGACACACAGGATCAAATGGCAGTGAACCACACACGCATTCTGCCCATGCCAACGTCCTGATGTTGATATTGTGTGATAGTTGTGAAAGACGTAACCAATGGGGGAAACTGGCCTAAGGGCACATGGGACCTTTCTGTACTATCTTTACAACTTCCTGTGAACCCATAATTACTTCAAAACACAAAGATTTTTAATAAAAAGGTTTTTTTAGACTTTGAACAGCCAGATTCTTATTTTCTCTGTGGACCCTCTGATTTGAAATATTTTATTTACTAAATTGCGTTTATTAAGCTAATTCCTATGCCCATATTTATTGTTCAAATAATATATATAACTGTCTCACTTCACAATTTATATGAAAGAACAATTTCCAGATGGATCAAAGATATAGGTAAAAATTAAACCAGAGAAAATGAAAGCAGAGAAATATACAAATGCATGTTTTTATAAACTGGGGGTGTGGGGTGAGTTTTCTAAGCCATGATAAAGAGGGTAAGAAATTTAAAAGAAAAGTTTGAAAGTAGTGACAATACAAAAATCTAAAATACCAGCAGAATGAAAAAAGAAAAAAGCAATGCTATAAAGGAAACTAAAAGACAAATGACAAACTGTGGAAAATATTTCCAGCATATCTGATAATTCGAAGGTGTAATAAGTAATGAATGAGGAATACCCACAATCAGACACAAAACACAAATAGCTACTACCTATACACAGAGATCGTACACTAGTGACCAAAGAAATGTAAATTAAAACATTAAAGAAAATAGTTCACATAAAAGATTGGCAAGTCAGACACAAAACACAAATAGCTACTACCTATACACAGAGATCGTACACTAGTGACCAAAGAGATGTAAATTAAAACATTAAAGAAAATAGTTCACATAAAAGATTGGCAATAATCAAGACTAACACAGCCCAGGATAAAGAGGATATAAGCAACATGAAGACACAGCCCATGATGGAAAAAATAACTGATATACATTTTTGGCAGGGTGGTTGACAATACATGTATGTGTCAAAATGTAAAATATGCCCTATTAACCCAGCAAGTTCATTACTGGGCATTTACCTAAGTCAATAATGGTATAAGTACAAAAAATAATAATAAAATAATAGTAGTCATAAAATACATGCTCAAGACTGTTCACCTGAGTAGTGTTTTTCGATCAGGAAGCAAAATTTAAAACAATCTTAACAACTGGAGACAGAGTAAAATTTATGGCCCATGCATATGACTAAAAATGACAACAACCTACATTTACTGATTGTTTGGGGTCAGGACACACAGCAAAGCAGTGAAAAACACAGACCTGGGAGCCAGCCTTCCTGGTTCATAACCAACTCCCCCACTAATGAGCTGTGTGTTCTAAGCAAACTGCTGATCCTTTCTGTGCCTCAGTTTCCTCTTCTATAAACTGGGAATAATAATAGTACTTACCTCTTAAGGTTGTTAGGAGAATTAAAAGAGCTAAAACACTGAAAACAGCATCTGAAACACAAAATGCACTAGAAAATAGCTTGTTAAATAAAATGTATTGTCATGAAAAATGTATCTGCCACATTAGTGAGTGAAAAAAGATCACAGAATATTATGTATGATCCCACTTCCAAAAAATGCATGTGGTGTACACAGAAGGGCAAAAGGTTTTCTCTTCTTCAGACAGTGTAACAGTCATTTTACTTTCTTCTTAATATTCTCTGTATAATTACAGGTATTAAAAAAGAAAACAAACAAAAATGATACCAAAAATGATATCAAATAGGCACTCTCAGACACTTTTGGAATCTAACTTGGTATAAGCTTTCTGGAGAAAAATTTGGCAATATGTAATACCTTTTATGACTCAGCAGTCCTACTTCTAGGAATTTATCCCACAAAAAACAATATAAATCTACAAACATGTACCCACACATACACACACACACACACAAACACATACATACACATATATGCAAATACACATACAGGAGTGTTTATTAAAGCAATATTTATAACAGCAAAAAATTGATAATAATCTAAATTTTCATTAATAACCTAAATTTTCATTAATTGTACCATAGTTGGTACAAAAAATGGAATACTATATAGCACTGAAAAATGATGTCACAGAGCTACATGGAAAGATCATTTTGGTGAGGTCCTTCAACACACAGGTGAAGATTTTGCACTTTACTCAAAGGAGAGACACTGAAGGATGGTGTTTTAACCCCAAAGGCAATGCAGACTGGGAACAGCCACAGACCTGAATGAATTTCTTGCGTTGCCTCAGAGTCAGACTAGGCCTGAGGTCTGGAGGAAGAGGAAGCGGGAATATTGGTTGTTGCAAAAGAGCTAAGTCCCTGATTTCTAGCCATAACTGTGTAGAAAGACCAGGAGCATCTCAGAAGCAACTCGACAAAAAAAAACCCCTGTGAAGGCACAAAAACAAAACAGATTCTCAAGAAGGAACAGCATGGAATGATCACAGAGAACTGGATTCTCAGAAGGACTCGGGCAGACACTACAAACAGAGCACAGCTGCCTTGATGGCGAGAGCTGGCCCCTCTGATTAAAATGTGACAGCCACTGACTAGCTCTGCCAGAAAAAGACAGTGTGGGCTGTGCATATGACAGAAAGAGAGAAAAAAAGAGAGAGAGGAAGCAAGCAAAAGAGGGAAGGGCAGAGCCTCCATAACCCAAATCCAGTGATAAACCCACTGGAAATCAGAGCTTCAGGGTCAGGGGAGGTAAGTCCTAATCCTTCCTCCCTCAACCATCATATTTCTAAAATCACAAGGACTTTAGGTTCCCGAACTAGGTGCTAATTCCTCTGAAATCACAGCACTCCCTGCCCACATCTCCCACAGGACAATTACTCAAGTGCCATCATGGGAGAGCTGCCATGGCGCTGCTGGTTTGAATACTCGGTCGTTACCTCCATCAGCCCGTGCAGCCTGGTAAGGTCCCACACAATCACCTTCAGAGTTCCTTCAAGGAAGGAACAACATCTTATATTTTCTACAACTTGCACAGATGTTGTCAACGAGCCTTGGCCACCAACCTAGATGTTCAATAAATATTGGTTGATGAATTACTCAATAATTCACCTAATCTGTGCTAGGATTTTGTATACAAAGTGTCTTGCTTCAATATAGGGAGGGATTTTTAGTAAAGAATTTAAGAATAGGGGTTCAAAGTAGGACAGCCTGGGTTCAAAATCCAGATCCCCTAACTAAAGGACCCTGGACAAATGAGTTAATCTTTCACTGTCTAAATGCCCTTTTCTGTAAAACAGGAAGGACGACAATAGTGCTGTGCTCATATGGCAATGAACAGCTAAGAGTAATGGCTAAGATTTACTAGGTACTTTTGATATGGCAGGTACTAAGCACCTTATAAATCCTGTCTCATTTAATTCTCAAAGCAACCATATGAAATAGTACTGCTTTTATTCCCATTTTACAGATGAGGAAACAAAGGCAGGATGAAGTTAGTAAGTGCTGGAGCTGAGATTCAAACCCAGATAGCCATAGTCCAGAGCCTATGTTCTTAACCAGAACTGCCCCCTATGTAACACACTTAGCATAGTACAAAACAGTAAGAACTTCTTGAGCAAGGAGTACAGTTTGAAGACCTCAGAAATGGTGCAAGTACCAAAAAACAACAACAGAACTCACAGCAGAGGCCCTCACCTCTCCAGTGCAGCCTTTGCTACTTCATTCCTCCTACTGACATCATCTTCAGATGGGCTATACCTCAGCGACATCATTCCCTGATCACATCACCCCCCTTTCAGTCCCTTCCAGAAGTTGCCTCAGAGCTGAAGCCTAGCCAAGAACTACCCAGAAGAAGCGCCCACTGTTCTTTATTTTCTTCAAGAATGCCCACCGCCATCAAGTCCTTAGCCACCGCCAGCCAGTCGAGGTCTCTCACAGGGGCCCTGACCATCCTGATCTCTGCACTTCTGCTCACACGGCCCCATCCATCCATAAGACTCCCTCCCCCTGCTAATCCAAATGCTACCAAAACTGTGACACAGGCTCACTCCTGACTTCCCATCAGAAAGCTTTCTCCCTCTGACAATTTATTATCCTTTAACATTTTGCACTTTAAAACCTTATCTTCTCTCCCAGAACATACACTCACCAAGGGTAGGGACTGTCAGTTATGATCTCTGCAACCCCGAGCATCTACTAAAGTACCCCCCTTCCCAACCTGCACACTATGGGTACCAACTACCGGGTGACACATTCATTTCACAGATTATTTACAGTAATAATAATTACAAAAATAAGCACTTTTCCAGATGGGTGAGACCTGTATAAATATGTGCGATTTCCAAGTAATCACTGAGCCAGTAAAAACTGGTATTAGTGGTGACATCTCCTCACACTGACATGTTCAGCCCTTAGGCAGCATTTACCTGCTTCCCCTTCCTCCTCACCCAAATTCAGCACGATAATGCAGATGTGCTTCCGCAGCTGGCGCGTGTTGGAGAACTTCCGACAGCACTTGCTACACTCCAATCTGCCTGGGGCCAGGCTGCTCCCTTCCTCTGGAGCCGGCGGACTGTCCTCGCTTGGACTTGTGATGTTTTCTGTGAGCTCCTCTTCAGCACTGGGTTTCTTTGTGGACCCCTTAGGCCTGCCTCTCTTCCTCTTCATCACCAAAAACTCTATGAAGGAAACAAAAGGACACAATGGAGTCACACAAGTGACAGTGAGGGGTACACACTCAGTTTCCAAGTGTGTGAATATGTTTGGGTTTCACATTTTATTAAGAATGAAAAGTCTGAAGCAATTCCAGAAATTAACAGCTGCAAACAATATCTTTGGTACTAATATCACTGCATCTTTATACTAATGGATAACCAATTTTGTAATATTCTGATTCAAAACTATGAGAAGCTTTGCACACGCTCCTTGTGTAAAGCTGGAAGGATTTTAAGTTGTGGTCCCCATGTTCACCTATCCTGCCCCTGTTAACCACCATTTCCATTTAAATCCAGTTCTCAGAAACTACTTAAGGATTTCTTTGCAAAGGGTTCTCAAAGGCTGCTGAGTTTGTCGCGCTCCTAATGAGTTACACAACTATTCAGATTATTTCAAGGAGTCATAATTATTACAGTCAAACTGTCCTGCTGAGAAAGAGAAAAATAATTACAATCTAAAGCCACAAATTATAGGACTAAAGACAATAACAATATTTTTCGAGTTTCCTAGCGACGCTCCTAATGAGTTACACAACTATTCAGATTATTTCAAGGAGTCATAATTATTACAGTCAAACTGTCCTGCTGAGAAAGAGAAAAATAATTGCAATCTAAAGCCACAAATTATAGGACTAAAGACAATAACAATATTTTTCGAGTTTCCTAGCGACCTAGTGATTTTAAATGGCATGATCAGAGCTGCTTTAGAGCAAGTTCCAAATCATTTTACAGCTTGTATTTCTTCTTCATTAGTGTTCATTTTTAAGCAATGTCATCTGCAGAATAAAGGTGGGAATTAAGAACGGTGAGTGGGGTCAGGGGGCAGAGCATCGTGTACAGCTGTGTGAGGTGGAGTGGTATGGTCTTAGGGGGTGTGACCTGAGTGGTGCTCCTGCAGAGGCCACGCTGGGAGCTGACACCAGCCTGGCTGACATCCCAGTGCCACAATCATCTGTCTGGTTGATGGATGGCATTTCAGCAATCCTCTGAATCTGAACATCAGGGTAGATGAAACAGTCCAAGGTTCTGGCACCATCTTGGGTCAATGTTCATCTGTAGGATCAGGATGTCTTTCAGGTTCCTTCCTGCTCTCTCTAAAGCTACACTTGGCTCTGGGGGCAGAGATGGCAGTACAGTTTAGGGATAGAGTCTGTGGGGAAAGAGCAGCAGGACAACAGGGGCTCCAGACAAAGTAGCCTGCTTAGCACAAGGGCCCCAGGAAATCAGAGGTCAAGCACTAGAATGAGGTAGGAGACTTCCTGAGAAAGGGGGACCCTTGCAGGAACAGAGCTTCTGCTGAGCTGCTATGCAAAGGGTAGGTCGGTCAGCCTTGGCCAAGAGATCCAAGCCAGAGCCATCTTGACCAGGGCAGCCAGCACAATTACGGTTTCACTCCACCCACAGGGGCTTGCTAGGGCAGGGGGAAAACAGGGGTACTTAACAACACAAAGGCAAACCGAGAAACAGATAAAACAAAAAATGAACACAGGACCCTGGGGTCACTTTGCCAGCACTGGCTTTCACCAAGGAGAACAATGGCTGTGTCTATGGAGGACCAGCCCATGTGTTGGGAGATGGGAGGGCTGAAGGCAAACCGAGAAACAGATAAAACAAAAAATGAACACAGGACCCTGGGGTCACTTTGCCAGCACTGGCTTTCCCCAAGGAGAACAATGGCTGTGTCTATGGAGGACCAGCCCATGTGTTGGGAGATGGGAGGGCTGGGGGGGAGTAATGGAATGTACAGAATAAGGACAAATCATGTACCTCAAAGTCATTAAAACTTTGGTTATTATTATTTTTTACAACATATACTTCTACAACCTACTGAAGCAGCAATTAATATCAGAGAAGCAGAATTAGTGGAGAGTCTTTAAAACACCCACCTCATGTCACATCAGTTGAGCTGCAGAAACATGACGCATAACAGCTTATTGAAGTTTGTGGCCCAGATCTAACCCCCAATGACAGACTGACATCTGCCTGTGCAGATACAAGCTGCTCCTCTGAAATGCTCTATGAGGATGCAGCTCCTCAGTGAAGAATTATCTTTACCCAAAGAGAGGTCTGGCCTTTGCCCTCTGCCACCAGGAGGTAACTTCTAGGCCCTTGGAAGTCCCTCCTGATAGTATCTTTGTTTGCCTGGGGGCTTTGGCCATTGGACAGATTAACAATGGGATTTATGACAAGGGCTTTGAACATGGCAATCAGTTCCACTTCTGGAAGAACTAAAGAATAAAGGTTTCCTGGTGAACCTCCAGGAGGGGCTGGAGACTACCTCATGTGTGCAGTGTATCATCAAGCCCCAATTAAAAATACTGGACACTCAAGGCTCAAGTGAGCTTCCTGGTTGGAAATAGTCTTGAGTTGTCACACATTTTAGCTGGGAGGAGGTAACAGTGTCCAGGACTCCCTGGGCAGTGGGGGACAGTGGGGAAAGCTTCATGTTTAGAATTCCCAGTCCTAGGCTTCACTTGTACGTCTCTCCCTTTGGCTGGTTCTCATTTGTACCCTTATAGTATAATAGAATTATAATCATAAGTGTAGTGCTTTCCTGCATCTGTGAGTTCTTCTATAACAAATTATCAAATCTGAGGGAGATCACACGGATCCTCAAATTTGTAACTAGCTGGGAGGAAGTGACGGTGGCCCTGGAGACCCCTCGCATTTCTGGCTGGCATCAGAAGTGTTGGGCAGACTTGGTGGCTTATGGAGAACTGTGCCCTTCACCTGGACTTTGGCAAACTTAGTGTAGAGGGTAACCAGCATTTTCTCCACACAGACTGCCAGAGCACGGGGACAGCAGTACCTACTGTGTGCAGCAGAGTTATCCAGGAAGCTCTCTTCCCACAGACTGCAGATCTTCGAAGGCAGAGTCCTTGTCCTGATTGTTTTTTATCCCCCTAAGCACCTAACCCAGTACCCTTCACAGCAGGGACCCAACAAATCTGGGTGAATTAAACTGATGAAATCCTGTCAAGGAAGATAATTTTTTAAAAAAAGGAAAGAATTGTTGTCAAGGAAAAACCACTAAATCGGCCCTGAAAGCTTTGGAAAGCCTCAAACATGATGATGACAAAACTAATCTCCCATCTTGCTGCATCTATAATTCAGACATTCAAGACCAATTAGTTGGCTAAAAATGAAATATTAACAAATGAACTTGGAATAATTTAAGCACTGAAAATGAGTTGCTACTGTCTACTACACACATTTTATGGAAGAGCTGAGAATCTTGGAACTGGGCAAGGAAACTCATGTAACCTCTAAATAAAAACACTGTAATGGAGTTACCTTTAAATCTTCTTCCTCATCTCTGAATTTCCTCATTCTGTCACTGAACACTATGGATTTTGTCCTGAGACATCTGTCCAGTAAATCCCTCTCCATTCTCATGACAACTCTGCCCCCCAGATGCCTGCACATGGTCTTCAGATGCCAACCTTCTGCTCTGGGCTTTCTCTGCCTCCATCCCTATTCTCACTGTCACCTCCTCACTCTAGAACCTTCCATTGTTCTAGATGACTTTGCCCCACAACTCTCAGACCTGGTTTTCTAGGTCCTTTAGTACATGGCCCAACCCTACATACACATATAAAGCCTCTACCTTCCTCCTCCCTCCCCTTCCACTGCTCAGTGAAATTTTCTAGACCTCCCTAGATATGCACAGATAATCCCTGTGTCTTTTCACCTACCTGTACTATTCTCCCTGCCTGTGCCCACCTCCTTTACCCCAAATCAGACCCCGCACCTCAATTCAAATCCTAATGTTTCAGGTCCAGTTCATATTTCAGCACCTCTTCCATGAGGCTGTCCCAGCAGGACTGCCATCCCCTCACCTTGACTAGCATTACAGTGTGACTCACACATATGTGGAATGTGTGCTTCCCACACTGTTTCCTCCCACCTTCCATCATGAACCCGACATTTGAACTGGTCTTTTAATTCCCAGGTCCCACAGGGTCTTGAACAGAGCTCGATATGGAGGAGACACTTGATAAAAAAAANGTTTCACTCCACCCACAGGGGCTTGCTAGGGCAGGGGGAAAACAGGGGTACTTAACAACACAAAGGCAAACCGAGAAACAGATAAAACAAAAAATGAACACAGGACCCTGGGGTCACTTTGCCAGCACTGGCTTTCACCAAGGAGAACAATGGCTGTGTCTATGGAGGACCAGCCCATGTGTTGGGAGATGGGAGGGCTGGGGGGGAGTAATGGAATGTACAGAATAAGGACAAATCATGTACCTCAAAGTCATTAAAACTTTGGTTATTATTATTTTTTACAACATATACTTCTACAACCTACTGAAGCAGCAATTAATATCAGAGAAGCAGAATTAGTGGAGAGTCTTTAAAACACCCACCTCATGTCACATCAGTTGAGCTGCAGAAACATGACGCATAACAGCTTATTGAAGTTTGTGGCCCAGATCTAACCCCCAATGACAGACTGACATCTGCCTGTGCAGATACAAGCTGCTCCTCTGAAATGCTCTATGAGGATGCAGCTCCTCAGTGAAGAATTATCTTTACCCAAAGAGAGGTCTGGCCTTTGCCCTCTGCCACCAGGAGGTAACTTCTAGGCCCTTGGAAGTCCCTCCTGATAGTATCTTTGTTTGCCTGGGGGCTTTGGCCATTGGACAGATTAACAATGGGATTTATGACAAGGGCTTTGAACATGGCAATCAGTTCCACTTCTGGAAGAACTAAAGAATAAAGGTTTCCTGGTGAACCTCCAGGAGGGGCTGGAGACTACCTCATGTGTGCAGTGTATCATCAAGCCCCAATTAAAAATACTGGACACTCAAGGCTCAAGTGAGCTTCCTGGTTGGAAATAGTCTTGAGTTGTCACACATTTTAGCTGGGAGGAGGTAACAGTGTCCAGGACTCCCTGGGCAGTGGGGGACAGTGGGGAAAGCTTCATGTTTAGAATTCCCAGTCCTAGGCTTCACTTGTACGTCTCTCCCTTTGGCTGGTTCTCATTTGTACCCTTATAGTATAATAGAATTATAATCATAAGTGTAGTGCTTTCCTGCATCTGTGAGTTCTTCTATAACAAATTATCAAATCTGAGGGAGATCACACGGATCCTCAAATTTGTAACTAGCTGGGAGGAAGTGACGGTGGCCCTGGAGACCCCTCGCATTTCTGGCTGGCATCAGAAGTGTTGGGCAGACTTGGTGGCTTATGGAGAACTGTGCCCTTCACCTGGACTTTGGCAAACTTAGTGTAGAGGGTAACCAGCATTTTCTCCACACAGACTGCCAGAGCACGGGGACAGCAGTACCTACTGTGTGCAGCAGAGTTATCCAGGAAGCTCTCTTCCCACAGACTGCAGATCTTCGAAGGCAGAGTCCTTGTCCTGATTGTTTTTTATCCCCCTAAGCACCTAACCCAGTACCCTTCACAGCAGGGACCCAACAAATCTGGGTGAATTAAACTGATGAAATCCTGTCAAGGAAGATAATTTTTTAAAAAAAGGAAAGAATTGTTGTCAAGGAAAAACCACTAAATCGGCCCTGAAAGCTTTGGAAAGCCTCAAACATGATGATGACAAAACTAATCTCCCATCTTGCTGCATCTATAATTCAGACATTCAAGACCAATTAGTTGGCTAAAAATGAAATATTAACAAATGAACTTGGAATAATTTAAGCACTGAAAATGAGTTGCTACTGTCTACTACACACATTTTATGGAAGAGCTGAGAATCTTGGAACTGGGCAAGGAAACTCATGTAACCTCTAAATAAAAACACTGTAATGGAGTTACCTTTAAATCTTCTTCCTCATCTCTGAATTTCCTCATTCTGTCACTGAACACTATGGATTTTGTCCTGAGACATCTGTCCAGTAAATCCCTCTCCATTCTCATGACAACTCTGCCCCCCAGATGCCTGCACATGGTCTTCAGATGCCAACCTTCTGCTCTGGGCTTTCTCTGCCTCCATCCCTATTCTCACTGTCACCTCCTCACTCTAGAACCTTCCATTGTTCTAGATGACTTTGCCCCACAACTCTCAGACCTGGTTTTCTAGGTCCTTTAGTACATGGCCCAACCCTACATACACATATAAAGCCTCTACCTTCCTCCTCCCTCCCCTTCCACTGCTCAGTGAAATTTTCTAGACCTCCCTAGATATGCACAGATAATCCCTGTGTCTTTTCACCTACCTGTACTATTCTCCCTGCCTGTGCCCACCTCCTTTACCCCAAATCAGACCCTGCACCTCAATTCAAATCCTAATGTTTCAGGTCCAGTTCATATTTCAGCACCTCTTCCATGAGGCTGTCCCAGCAGGACTGCCATCCCCTCACCTTGACTAGCATTACAGTGTGACTCACACATATGTGGAATGTGTGCTTCCCACACTGTTTCCTCCCACCTTCCATCATGAACCCGACATTTGAACTGGTCTTTTAATTCCCAGGTCCCACAGGGTCTTGAACAGAGCTCGATATGGAGGAGACACTTGATAAAAAAAAAAGCACACGTTGATCAGCTATTTGATGACTGGAAAAGAAACATTTGGAAAATAAGTCATTTCCTGTGTCCCAAGTTTCCAATAGGAAGAAAGGGGCTGAACCACAGTGCATCTTAACCCTTCTCTCAAAATTGTCCTTGCAGATCCAAGGCCAAAAACTGACAAGAGACAGAAAGAATGGGCCGAAGGATTTTCAATTCAATCAAAAGATGACATGAGCATTATGAAAAAAATAGCCCAACATTATCAAAAATTTAATTTTATCTGTGTATCACTCAAGTTTGCAAGATGCTTTCCCAGCTATTACCTCATTTATATAAAAATCTTATGAGAGGGATGTAGCAAACATAACGTCCTCAAGAGGAGAAGAAACAAGGGACCCAAAGGTTCAAGGGATTTGGCACATTTTCCAGAACTAGTTGCTGAGCACACAGAACTGGGATTTGGGTTTCCTCCTTCCCAATCAAAAATCTCTCTGCTGAATCATATACCCCTCGGGCATGGGTAACAAAGGTCAGTTCTAGATGTTTTAATAGAGCCAATA